>NC_135238.1:196140965-196442126 GCF_051348905.1 Ranitomeya variabilis
CATTCTAAAGCCATAGACATTAATTTGGAGTTGGTCCCTTTACACTTTCAACATCTCCTAATCTCCGGGAAGGTTTTCTACAAGATTTTGAAGGGGTCAGTGGAAATCTTTGCCCATTCATGCAGAAGAGGGTTAGTGAGGTCAGACACTGATGATGGATGAGCGGGATGGGCTCACAAGCTACATTTTCATTAATCCCAAAGATCTTCAATGGGGTTGAGTTCAGGGCTCTATGTGACTGGTCGTGTTCTTAAGCACAAAATTCACCCAACCATTAGTTGGGACATTAGTTTGCGCACTAGGGCAGTCATTGAGAACAGAAAAGGGCCTATTTCAAAGTGTTCCCACAAAACAGGAAGCCACAATTATCCAAAATGTCTTATATGCTGAAGTATTAAGATTTACCTTTACTGGGACTAAGGGACAGAGGCCGACCTCTGAAAAGACCGCCATATTATCCACCTTCCACCAAACATCCCTGCTGGAACCTGGCTTTTGGACAGGTAACGTTTTCCTGGCATTAGTCAAACCCATAAGTGTGATTCGCTACTTTGCAGAACGGGTTTCCGCTGCACCAGGCAGGTGGTGGCTTTATACCACTACATCCTACACTTGGCATTGTGCTTGGTGATGTAAAGCTTGCACACAGCTTTTCTGCTTTAGAAACTCATGTCATGAAACTATGGTACTGAATCTAAAACCGGATTTCGGATATTGAAAGGGCCACTTTTGTCCATCTAGTGTAGCTTCGCGTGAACATTCGTTTGGCCGACAGCTGACTCTCTTCGTGTAGACTTTGAGGGGATTTTCGTAACTTCGTCAAGACTAGCGAAAGATATATAACATAAGAAAAAAAAGAAATGACCCATCCCCACTGGACGTGATTGCTGCATACAGTCATTGACTTCCATAGTGACATTTGGATGTTCAAAACATGACTTTTGAGGCTAGTGATTGGCTGCAGCGGTCATGTCAATGATGGGCGGAGGGTCATCAGTGTAGTGCCGGTGTGGTGGCTCATTCAGTGGGTATTCCTTTAGCTTAAAATATTCTCTACTGTTTTATAAAATCCCAGAAACCTTTTTTTTAATTTTTTTTGCTTTTAATGGAAATGTGTTCAGTAAAGAAACTGTATCCTAAATACCAAGTCCTGAAAGTATTAATAATGTGCTTTGTCTTCTCGGAGCTTGACCCCAGAAGCCGGGCGTATAGCCGGGGAGATTCTTCGAGCCTGTTAGTGCAGCCACGATGACAAATAATTGCTTTGTTCCCTGCCGCCTTCTTCTTTCCTGCAGAGCACATACGATTATGGCCGCCAGTTACTCCAAGCCACAGTTGTATTATGTCAGTCTCTGAGATGTACGTCGAGGTCATCGGGGGACACGCTTCCCAAACTAAACAGAGTGTGGAAACAGTTTACGATAACCTCAGAAGAGCGGGTTCACCGGCTGGAAATGGCTCTTGCTTTTCACTCAAACGCAGAAAAGGTTAGACCCATTTACATATGACCCGCGCCGAGAAGTCCTATTCATCTAAAGGTCACCGGTACTTTCTAAAGCGTGTTCCTGTATTGCTCCATCAGGACCATGCAGCTCGCTTTCAGTTTCTAATTAATTGTTTTTTGTGTTTTTTTTGTGGTGTGGTTTTTTTTTTGCAAAGCATTTGTAATTGATTTAGGTTAATCGTTCATTTAAGCTGCAGCTATTTCCCCCCATCTGATGTACATAATTCTAAAAGCCAGGATCAGAAAGGTTTTGTAGCCCAAGCACGGTTAAATATTGAATTTCCTTCTGTGCAATACTACATTTCCCCTCTAGAGGCCACTGCAGGATAAATGCACGGAGCGTAGAGAAGCTGAACCCGCCGCGATCCACTGATCACCGCAGCAGCTTTGTTCTAACAAATGGGTTTTATTAATTTCAGAGCTTATTTCTATTCTACAACATCAGTGTAACGGATCTACTGTACATGTTACCATGTTTTGCAGATTTTACAAGAAAGCCCGGACCTTCCTGAATCCGTGCTGGATTTCGAACAGTTTGAGGAAGTGGAAGGAGTTGGGAAATCTCTGCTGGACAGACTGACCGTGCCTGTAATTTACCCTGACGGGTAGGTCATATCTCTATACGGTGTGATCCTCACATGTAAAGCGCCATGGAATAAATGGTGCTATAACAATAAATAATAATAATAATAATAATCTTCTCGTCTGCTCTTCCGAGGTTGATTTTTGGTCAAAATGGAAATAAAGTTAATTTTTCTATTTTCAATTCCGTTCACAATATTATGTCTTCTCGCATTTTTTTTTACTGAAAAATGAGGGTTCCTCATTGACATTACTGGAATCTCATTGTTTTGTTCTATTTTCTGGGGTAGAACCATGTCGCAGTCTGGATTATTTTACCTTGGAAAAAAATCATCAGGAGAGAAAAGGCCCCGTCACACATAGCGATATCGCTGCTGAGTCACAAGTTTTGTGACGCAACAGCGACCTCAGTAGCGATCTCGCTATGGGTGACACGTACCAGCGACCAGGCCCCTGCTGCGAGATCGCTGGTCGTGTCGGAATGGCCTGGACCTTTTTTTGGTCGTTGAGGCCCCGCTGACATCGCTGAATCGGTGTGTGTGACACGGATCCAGCGATGTCTTCTCTGGTAACCAGGGTAAACATCGGGTTACTAAGCGCAGGGCCGCGCTTAGTAACCCGATGTTTACCCTGGTTACCAAAAAAAAAACAGTACATACTCACCATCTGATGTCCGTCAGGTCCCTTGCCGTCTGCTTCCTGCTCTGACTGAGTGCCGCCGTACAGTGAGAGCAGAGCGCAGCGGTGACGTCACTGCTGCGCTCTGCTCTCACTGTACGCCGGCAGTCAGTCAGAGCAGGAAGCAGACGGCAAGGGACCTGACGGACACCGAAAGGCGAGTATGTAGTGTTTTTTTTTTTTACATTTACGCTGGTAACCAGGGTAAACATCGGGTTACTAAGCGCGGCCCTGCGCTTAGTAACCCGATGTTTACCCTGGTTACCAGAGAAGACATCGCTGGATCCGTGTCACACACACCGATTCAGCGATGTCAGCGGGACCTCAACGACCAAAAAAAGGTCCAGGCCATTCCGACACGACCAGCGATCTCGCAGCAGGGGCCTGATCGCTGGTACGTGTCACACATAGCGAGATCGCTACTGAGGTCGCTGTTGCGTCACAAAACTTGTGACTCAGCAGCGATCTCGCTATGTGAGACGGGGCCTTTACCAACGATCACGGCCAGGTCGTATCGCTGGTCGTGATCGTTGGTAAATCGCTATGTGAGACGGGGCCTAAACCCTGTAAGAAGTGTTTCAATCTACTACAGCGCCACCACTGGAGAAATGAAGCATTACACTGGAGTAATTGAAATTAATGTACTGCTTTTGTAAAGCTCATAAATCAAAGCCCATAGTGAAAGATATTAATTATTGTTGCTCTCAGGGGGCCCCCTGTAGTTCCCCAAACTTCTGTGGATAGGTCATCAATTGTAAAGGGGACAACCCCTTTAAGTAAGTTCAAGCCTTGAATATTTGAACACCTTCTTAATCACCAAATACAACAATGGAAACTCATTAAAGGGTATTGTTGTGTGAAGGGCAGATCGCTTCCATTTGCTAATTTCAGATATTTCTTGCACATATTGTATTCATGAAAACTGCATGAATCCATCATAAGCCGAAGCTAATGGGATCTATAAATGTCTGCTGTGCAAGAGCATTTTAGCATTGTGAATGCAGGCATAATAATAAAGGACATTCATCCCTGCGGATCACAGTACGAGGAGCTCGGCAGCTGTAGGTCGTCCTTTGTACGAGAAGAGTGAGGCTATGTGCACATGTTCAGGATTGTTCACATTTTTTCAGCCGTTTTCCACTATATAAACGCTTACATTAAGCATCCCATCATTTCAATGCATTCAGCTATTATTGTGCACATGCTGCGGTTTTTTTCCGCGAAAAAAACGCATCGCGGTAAAAAACGCAGCATGTTCATTAATTTTGCGGATTTTTCACGTTTTTGTCACTATATTATTGCATTTGAAAGCTCCGGAAAAAAACGTGAAAAATCCGCAAAAAAAAAGTGATAAAAACGCATGAGGATTTCCTGCAGAAAAAGTCCGGTTTTGTTCAGGAAAATTCTGCAGACATTCCTGAACGTGTGCACATAGCCTTAAGTTCACAGTTATTTGAGACAAAGGCTCCGCTATTTCCATGTCTTTGGCTCTCTGAGTTTTCTAATTACCAGGTTCATCAGTTGGTGCAGAATGTGAACATGTTACAGAAATTCTTTTTACTAATGTATAGATATATGTATTTTTTTTTTTATATTTGCAATGTTCTCCCTAGAGCCCAATAGTAACAACAACAGTATTCGGCCTTTGTGGAAAGACTTAGGATATGTGCAGAAATTAAATATTTCCCCACTCATTAGTACGGGTGAAATCTGTAGCAAAGACGCTGAAAGAATTGACATGCTGCAGATGTTAATTCTGCCTCAAATCTGCAAATACGCAGCGTGTGCATGAGACCTCAGGATTCTCATTCACTTTGCTGTCATCAGGAAAGACTTCAGGTTTTGACATAGGTCTGCACTGAAAAAAAAAAACACGTGTCCACACAGCCCCAAAGGGGTGATCAGGGATCGGCCAGAACTGCAATACAGATAGTAAATGTTATATAAAGTACAGTCTGTTATTTTCTGATAAATTCCCTGCCAGTACAGCTCCACAACCCCTGTGCTACCCACCGGTCTTTACTTCCCTGCAGTGATCATGTGCCATCTGATCACCTGACAGACGCAACCAATCACTGCCCTCAGCAGGGTGGAAAGTATGAGACTGCTGAGGTTAATGATTGACTGACTGCAGCGGTCGCATGGTTAGATGACCACTTCAGAAAATTGAGAACAAAGTAATAATTCTTTTATCATTTTACACCATTTATTATTTCTAACCTGATTTTGGTCAACCTTGAACCCTTTAAGGCTTAAAAGATATAAAAATGTGAACCCAAATATTACTGTTTTCCATCTACTATATAATTGTCTAAGGGTCACCTTCCATCTGTCCTTCTGTCTGTCTGTCTGTCACGGATATTCATTGGTCGCGGCCTCTGTCTGTCATGGAAATCCAAGTCGCTGATTGGTCGTGGCAAAACGCCCACGTGGCTGTGTCGGTTCTGTTATATACTACGTCGACTGTGCAATATACTGCGTAGCCATGCAATATAATACGTGCCTCTACAGTATACTACATGGCTATGTTATATACTACGTCGCTGACCAATATACTACATAGCTGTGCAATACACTACGTGACTGTTATATACTACGTGGCTCTACAATATACTATGTGGCTCTGCTATATACTACGTGGCTGACCAATATACTACATACCTGTGCAATACACTACGTGGCTGTGTTACATACTACGTACGCTGTGTTATATACTACGTAGCTATGTTATATACTACGTCGGTTGTGTTATACACTACATCACTGTGCAATATAGTACGTAGCCTGTGCTATATACTACCTACATATTCTAGAATACCCGATACGTTAGAATCGGGCCACCATCTAGTATATCATTCTGAAAGGTCCAGGAAAGTGTGATATGTGGAGCTGTTTGTTGAAGTACTAGCACTTGTCCTAGGTCTTGGTCCTTCTGTCTGTGACATGGGGGCGGCACAGGGAACCGAGTAAACCCACGGGGGTATTTTGATGTTTTTGACCTAAATAGCAGCCATTGTGTTACAGGGATATTCTGAAGGGATAGGGAATAACTTCCCAACTGCTGGGACCCCCATCAGTCCTGAAAATCAGGGGGGCTTTGAGGAACGCTGTGTGAATGGAGCTGTGGTCGATCATGCGCATTGCCATTTATTCTTATGGGAGTGCTGAAAACCAGCTGAGCTTCGGCCGTCACATTAAGAATAAATAGAATGAATGGAGTGGGAGGTGCACATGATTGACCACCGCTCCATTCACACAGGACTCTTCATAGCCTTGGTTCTGGGGATCGGTAGGGGTACCAGCCGTTGGAAAGGTATCCCTTATATTATGCATAGAGGATAACTTCCAGAGTTGAGAAAACCCCTGTAAAAAAAGTACAACAACTCTCTCGTTTATAGGGGGTTTTACCACAACAATAGATAATTGTCTGCTTGTGGGGGCTCCATTGGTGAGGTCCCTTAGACATTTCTATCAACCCCATAAACGGTGACTGGAGTAGCAGTGCAGACACTAGAATGCAGTAAGGAGGAACATGGGAGCTCGGACAGTAAGAGTCCAAGTAATCGGACATTTGTCACCTATCCATCTTTAAGTTGTAAAACAAACCCTTTATGACCTACAGAACATTCCGCATATGTCCGCTGGACACGCGAGTACGGCATCCAAGAGTTTACGGTGGCCATTTCTGGATTGTTACATTTCGCCCTGGCTGTGCACATATTAAATATTGAGTTTATTCTTCAGTTTATGTCCCTCCCGTTATATTGGAGGTCTCTATTGCTAGAGAAAAGTATTTAATTGCGACTAGTCATCCAGCCAAACACACGGATGCTCGAGTGACATGTTCGAGTCCCCGCGGCCGCATATTTCGCGGTTGTTAGCCACAACACACGCGGGGATTGTCCATGTTCGTCATCCAATCCAATCCCTGGACGTTTTATGACTGTCTAAAGGCTGCGAAACATGCGGCCACGGAGACCCGAACACCCGCCCTACTCGGTGCATACCCAAGCACCCTCGGCAAACTCTAGTAACGAGCACTAGTAATACCCTAATAACGAGACTTCTTTTCCTTCTCTTACAGAACTGAGCAATATTTTGGCAGTCCCAGTGACATGGCCTCCGCCGCAGAACACATACGGGAGAGAATCAAGATGGTTTGTCTAAAGAAACAGCAGCTTCTAGAGCCTGACGCCTCCATAAGAGAGAGTTAAAAAGAGACTGGACTGTGACATACCCAATAAGCTAAAGTTTGTAACGCAGCATGTCGTCATTACCCAAGGATCCGTATAATCCATGGAGAAAGGAAAAAAATAAATAAATGCATTTCACAACCATCTCATGAGACCGTATCTTCTCAGTCTAAAGCATTGCTCTGCGTATTGTAACACTATCAATCTATAAAGCCTTACTTCTATACTGTGCTGTGAAATCATCCAGTGTCTGAACAGCGTAGTGTTCGTTCAACACTACCTTAGCCCTTACAGCTAACAAACGGGCCCGAAACGCGTGGCAGGATAGCGCGTCCTGTGGCCCTCCGACAGCGAATGGGTGAAAAGCTTTACCTTACATGGTAGTTACATAGATGACGCTTCAAATGGTGCTACCTGAAATGAAGGATCTCTCCGTGGGAAATATAGGAAGGAGAAGACCGATTCGTAAAGTGCCGTGCCTAATCGGATAATGTAGTATTTTTAGAATGTGGGTAAATTACCTGTTGGTTTTAGGCTGTAGCGTACTTCTTCTCTTGTCTTATTATCAGAAAACATTTCATTTTTTTTGCTTTTTTTATTGTGCCATTAAAGCAACCTGCCCATGAAAACTTTGATATATCTTACATGAAACCAATGTTTTCTTACTTATGTGGGACTCTGTATTTAAAGCTGTTTGTGCTGATGAATAAAACCATCTTTATAAGATTGGACACTTTGCCTGCTGTTAGACTGTTGTAAATTTTATCTGAAAAGTTTAGCTCAAAGTAAAGCTAAGAATTGAAACCTTTGCAGTGGCTCAATGACTATAGTGATAAAAAATGTGCCCACCTGACTCTCTTGCACATAATCATAATTTGCACTAAAATTATTACATGTGACATAATGTTTCTTGTACATGCATGATTACTATTGGGCTACAACTTGTGGGCAGCCTTGCAGTCCAGGCCTGGTAAGAGAAAAATGAATATTGAGATGTAAATGCATTGGAGACCTACTCTTGGTAGAGGTGTAAAAAAAAAAAAAAAAAAAAGGTCAATACTATTACAAAAAAACAATTTAGCACATAAATTAAGTATTGAGAATTGTGAGCATTTGAACAAGAGAGAAATACAATGGTGGGAATGTATTCAATATTTAAAACACATCTTGGATTGTGGATATGTACCTCCTGAAAAGATTCAAGGGACTATGTCCGCACAGAATGACTGTTCAACCCAAGTACAGGCGCTCGATGCTTCATGGTGAGGCCAATCGTTTATACAGTGGGGCAAAAAAGTATTTAGTCATTCGGCAATAGTGCAAGTTCCACCACTTAAAAAGATGAGAGGCGTCTGTAATTTACATCATAGGTAGACCTCAACTATGGGAGACAAACTGAGAAATAAAAATCCAGAAAATCACATTGTCTGTTTTTTTTATCATTTTATTTGCATATTATGGTGGAAAATAAGTATTTGGTCAGAAACAAACAATCAAGATTTCTGGCTCTCACAGACCTGTAACTTCTTCTTTAAGAGTCTCCTCTTTCCTGCACTCATTACCTGTAGTAATGGCACCTGTTTAAACTTGTTATCAGTATAAAAAGACACCTGTGCACACCCTCAAACAGTCTGACTCCAAACTCCACTATGGTGAAGACCAAAGAGCTGTCAAAGGACACCAGAAACAAAATTGTAGCCCTGCACCAGGCTGGGAAGACTGAATCTGCAATAGCCAATCAGCTTGGAGTGAAGAAATCAACAGTGGGAGCAATAATTAGAAAATGGAAGACATTCAAGACCACTGATAATCTCCCTCGGTCTGGGGCTCCACGCAAAATCCCACCCCGTGGGGTCAGAATGATCACAAGAACGGTGAGCAAAAATCCCAGAACCACGCGGGGGGACCTAGTGAATGAACTGCAGAGAGCTGGGACCAATGTAACAAGGCCTACCATAAGTAACACACTACGCCACCATGGAATCAGATCCTGCAGTGCCAGACGTGTCCCACTGCTTAAGCCAGTACATGTCCGGGCCCGTCTGAAGTTTGCTAGAGAGCATTTGGATGATCCAGAGGAGTTTTGGGAGAATGTCCTATGGTCTGATGAAACCAAACTGGAACTGTTTGGTAGAAACACAACTTGTCGTGTTTGGAGGAAAAAGAATACTGAGTTGCATCCATCAAACACCATACCTACTGTAAAGCATGGTGGTGGAAACATCATGCTTTGGGGCTGTTTCTCTGCAAAGGGGCCAGGACGACTGTTCCGGGTACATGAAAGAATGAATGGGGCCATGTATCGTGAGATTTTGAGTGCAAACCTCCTTCCATCAGCAAGGGCATTGAAGATGAAACGTGGCTGGGTCTTTCAACATGACAATGATCCAAAGCACACCGCCAGGGCAACGAAGGAGTGGCTTCGTAAGAAGTATTTCAAGGTCCTGGAGTGGCCTAGCCAGTCTCCAGATCTCAACCCTATAGAAAACCTTTGGAGGGAGTTGGAAGTCCGTGTTGCCAAGCGAAAAGCCAAAAACATCACTGCTCTAGAGGAGATCTGCATGGAGGAATGGGCCAACATACCAACAACAGTGTGTGGCAACCTTGTGAAGACTTACAGAAAACGTTTGACCTCTGTCATTGCCAACAAAGGATATATTACAAAGTATTGAGATGAAATTTTGTTTCTGACCAAATACTTATTTTCCACCATAATATGCAAATAAAATGATAAAAAAACAGACAATGTGATTTTCTGGATTTTTATTTCTCAGTTTGTCTCCCATAGTTGAGGTCTACCTATGATGTAAATTACAGACGCCTCTCATCTTTTTAAGTGGTGGAACTTGCACTATTGCTGAATGACTAAATACTTTTTTGCCCCACTGTATACATCTTCCCACCTGCTTGTTTTCCATCTATCTCTCCCCTTCTCTGGATCTATGAAGCCAGAGCAGTCAATCAAATAAGGGGGATGTGGAAATAGAGGGGTAAAGAAACAGGTGGGAAAGTGTTTTTAAATGAATGGCCCCGCCCTGAAGGACTCGGTTTGTCAGCATTGAATAAATGTTCAGAGTCCCTTTAAGGGGACTTTCCATGAAAAAAAAAATACAGGATCTGACTATACTTGTAATGAGTTCCCAACTTTAACTGTTACCTTTTTCTTTTCTTAGTTCCTATTTAGTACCCTGCAGTCATCCTTGTGGTTCTTAAAATTTACATTCTGAAATTCTTGCTTGCTCTCAGGCCGGCGTCACACTCGGCGTAAGACAATACGGTCCGTATTTTACGGCCGTAATACGGCCGAAATACGGTGAAATGTTCCCAAAATAGTGATCCGTAGGCAGGGTGTGTCAGCATATTTTGCGCATGGCATCCTCCGTATGTAATCCGTATGGCATCCGTACTGCGAGATTTTCGCGCAGGCTTGCAAAACCGACATCTAATGGATTTATGTGCTCAAATGTTCATTAAAACATATATACAGTATGTATATATATATATATGTCATTGAGACACATATATATATTCTGTATTTAGATTTCATTCAGCGCGATATCTGTGAACAGCCGGTAATTCAATTGCCGGCTTTTCATTTCTCCTGCACAAACCCGACAGGATATGAGACATGGTTTACATATAGTAAACCATCTCATATCCCCTTTTTTTTGCATATTCCACACTACTAATGTTAGTAGTGTGTATGTGCAAAATTTCAGCGCTGTAGCTGCTGAAATAAAGGGTTAAATGGCGGAAAAAATTGGCGTGGGCTCCCGCGCAATTTTCTCCGCCAGAATGGTAAAGCCAGTGACTGAGGGCAGATATTAATAGCCAGGAGAGGGTCCATGGTTATTGGCCCCCCCGTGGCTACAAACATCTGCCCCCAGCCACCCCAGAAAAGGCACATCTGGAAGATGCGCCTATTCTGGCACTTGGCCACTCTCTTCCCACTCCCTGTAGCGGTGGGATATGGGGTAATGAAGGGTTAATGCCACCTTGCTATTGGAAGGTGACATTAAGCCAGATTAATAATGGAGAGGCGTCAATTATGACACCTATCCATTATTAATCCAATTGTTGGAAAGGGTTAAAAAACACACACACACACATGATTAAAAAGGATTTTAATGAAATAAACACAGCGGTTGTTGTAATAATTTATTGTTCTCGCAATCCATTTCCAGGCCCTCGCTTGGCAAAATAATAAACGCACAATATACATACCTTCTGATGTCAGATCACGTCCCACGAAGTAATCCATCTGAAGGGGTTAACTAATATTACAGGCACAGCTGCGATAAACCACTCACTCGTGCCTGTAATCCCCGGGTGCTGAAAGGAAAGCTGGATCTGTACTTACATTGAGTCGCGGTGAGGCGCCCTCTGGTGGATGTTCTCATGAACTGCAGCCTGGGAACTTTTTCCCACGCTCCAGGTCATATGAGGACATCCACCAGGGGGCGCATCACCGCGACTGAAGGAAATGTAGGTCATTGACCTACATTTCATTCGTTCGCCGGGGGATTACAGGCACGGAGCACAGCTGCATTTAGCAGGGCTCCTGCCTGTAATATTAGTTAACCCCTTCAGATGGATTACATCGTGTGACGTGATCTGACATCAGAAGGTATGTATATTGTGCGTTTATTATTTTGCCAAGCGAGGGTTTGCAAATGGATTGCGAGAACAATAAATTATTACAACAACCGCTGTGTTTATTTCATTAAAATCCTTTTTAATCGTGTGTGTGTGTTTTTTTAACCCTTTCCTACAATTGGATTAATAATGGATAGGTGTCATAATTGACGCCTCTCCATTATTAATCTGGCTTAATGTCACCTTCCAATAGCAAGGTGACATTAACCCTTCATTACCCCATATCCCACCGCTACAGGGAGTGGGAAGAGAGAGGCCAAGTGCTAGAATAGGCGCATCTTCCAGATGTGCCTTTTCTGGGGTGGCTGGGGGCAGATGTTTGTAGCCACGGGGGGGCCAATAACCATGGACCCTCTCCTGGCTATTAATATCTGCCCTCAGTCACTGGCTTTACCACTCTGGCGGAGAAAATTGCGCGGGAGCCCACGCCAATTTTTTCCGCCATTTAACCCTTTATTTTAGCAGCTACAGTGCCCAAATTTTGCACATACACACTATTAACATTAGTAGTGTGGAATATGCAAAAAAAATGGGGATATGAGATGGTTTACTGTATGTAAACCATGTCTCATATCATGTCGGGTTTGTGAAGGAGAAGGAAAAAGCCGGCAATTGAATTACCGACTTTTCACTAACACCGCTGCGTATTTCTCGCAAGTCACACTGCTGGTCCGTGTGGAATCCGTATTTTTCTCGCCCCCATAGACTTTCATTGGCGTATTATTAGCGCAATACGCTGACAAACGCAGCATGCTGCGATTTTGTACGGCCGTAGAAAGCCGTATAATACTGAACCGTAATATACGGCTAATAGGAGCAGCCCCATTGAGAATAATTGTGCCGTATGTAATGCGAGTTTTACGGACGTAGTTTCTGCGCTCTTACGTCCGTAAAACTCGCCAGTGTGACGCCGGCCTCACTCTGTACTTCTAGATTACATATGCCAAAAGGCAGAGTTCTGTATCTCTCCCACAGATCCCTCACTTTCTGCCGACCCACTCCACCTATAAAGCACCATCTAGAGCCTCCTATACAGTCTCAAGGTGCATAAATCACTGCTCGCACATTTTGTGCTTCTTAACCCCTTCATGACCTTGGGATTTTTCGTTTTTCCGTGTTCGTTTTTCACTCCCCTCCTTCCCAGAGCCATAACTTTTTTATTTTTCCGTCAATATGGCCATGTGAGGGCTTATTTTTTGCGGAACGAGTTGTACTTTTGAACGACATCATTGGTTTTACCATGTCGTGTACTAGAAAATGGGAAAAAAAATTCCAAGTGCAGTGAAATTGCAAAAAAAGTGCAGTCCCACACTTGTTTTTTGTTTGGCTTTTTTGCTAGGTTCACTAAATGCTAAAACTGACCTGCCATTATGATTCTCCAGGTCAGTACATGTTCATAGACACCTAATATGACTAGGTTATTTTTTATCTAAGTGGTGAAAAAAAATTCCAAACTTTGCTAAAAAAAAAAAAAAAAAAAAAAAAAAAATTGCTCCATTTTCCGATACCCGTAGCGTCTCCATTTTTCATGATCTGGGGTCGGTTGAGGGCTTATTTTTTGCGTGCAGAGCTGGCGTTTTTAATGATAGCATTTTGGTGCAGGTACTTTCTTTTGATCGCCCGTTATTGCATTTTAATGCAATGTATCGGCGACCAAAAAAAACCGTAATTCTGGCGTTTCAAATTTTTTTCTCGCTACGCTGTTTAGCGATCAGGTTAATGCTTTTTTTTTAATTGATAGATCGGGTGATTCTGAACGCGGCGATACCAAATATGTGTAGGTTTGATTTTTTTTTATTGATTTATTTTGATTGGGGCAAAAGGGGGGAGATTTTAAACTTTTATATTTTTTTTCACATTTTTTTTTAACTTTTTTTTTTTTTTTACTTTTGCCATGCTTCAATAGCCTCCATGGGAGGCTAGAAGCAGGCACAGCACGATCGGCTCTGCTACATAGCAGCGATCTGCTGTTCGCTGCTATGTAGCAGAAAATCAGGTGTGCTGTGAGCGCCGACCACAGGGTGGCGCTCACAGCTGCCGGGGATCTGTAACCATAGAGGTCTCAAGGACCTCTATGGTTACAATACTGAAGCATCGCCGACCTCCGATCATGTGACGGGGGTCGGCGATGCCGTCATTTCCGGCCGCCCGGCCGGATGTGGTAGTTAAATGCCGCTGTCTGCGTTTGACAGCGGCATTTAACTAGTTAATAGGCATGGGCAGATCGCGGTTCTGCCCGCACCTATTACGGGCACATGTCAGCTGTTCAAAATAGCTGACATGTCCCGGCTTTGATGCGGGCTCACCGCTGGAGCCCGCATCAAAGAGGGGCTTCTGACCTCGGACGTACTATCCCGTCCGAGGTCAGAAAAGGGTTAACATTCCTCCCACTTCACCTAGTTTGACACTTTTTTTCTGCAGTCAGTAATGTTACAGGTGCTGACACTACATGTAATATAGTCATTTAATCTAATGTAATCGAGCCCCATCTCCACTGGCTAAAACCACAAGCTGATCATATTTGCTGGTCTGTGTGGAGCCTGCAGTGAGCGCTCCCTCCTTGTGCACAGCCCCAGTCTCTTAGGCGTAGTATCACAGGCCATCCCCCCTAGCAGGAAGAAAGGAGCTGGAGCTCACGTGTGGCAGCTCAGAAACAGAGAAGAATTTTAACAGCATATAAATTATGAAATTCCATCATTTCTGATCAGTTTACAGTTTTTCAATAATCTGTGTAAATTTAAATGTAATAGGAGGCTTGAAAACAACAACTACAGCTAGTTACTTACTCCCTGCTGCCAGCTCGGATGTACAATTTATAATGGATTAAGTAAAATTTATCAAAAAATATATCTAGCAACCATTTACATTGTTTAAAGGGGATATCCGTAAATTTAAAGAAAAAAAAAGTGCCTAAGAATTAACGTGTAGGTAGTCGCTACCTACCTGCCTGTTGTGCCTAATGCCGTTCTCCGCCGACAGAGAGCGGTCTTACGCTGACGTCATGTCAACAGAGCAGCAGTTTCTCTTCCTGTTGTCAGGGCAGGACCAGTGATGTCATGCTGATTGCCTGCTTTCTGTCAATCAGCATGACGCCAGTAATCCCGCCCTGTCAATAGGAAGAGAAACCGCAGCAGTCTTGACAGGGAGCAGCTGAATCTCTGGCAGGAGAGGGTAATACCCGACAGGTAGTTGCCTCTTAGCAACTGCATTTTTTTTTTAAGTCACGGATATCCCCTTTAAAGCATTTCTCGGAGATTATGTACTTTATGTAAATTTAAAATTTATGGTCCTTTAGATTTAGGACAGAGGAGGTTTCAGTCGTACAGCCTTTACTTACTCCCTGCTGTCCACTAGCAAGTAAAGGTCACATAATGATGTAAAATTATCTATAATAAAGAAAATAACTGCAAAAACATAATTGAACGAAAATACTTTAAAACCCATCTAATAACTTGGCTCCTGCTATAACAATAGATGCGGAGAATATACAGAACTTTATCTCAAACTCCCTAAAAAGTCTCCTTTTTGTGAAGTTTTCTGCTTTGAATTTTGAAATCATTATAACATTAGTGGCGATTTAAACATTAAAGTGAATTTTCGGTACAAAGAAGTACAAAGCTTATAGAGTTTGGCTAGGTTCTAATAAATAGGGATGAGCGAATAGTTTCGGCTCCCTCCTTATCCGAATAGCTATAGAGCTTACCGAATAGCTGCATTGGGAACCTGGATACCTGGAGCGCTCCCGATAATCGGCTATGAAAGTTGGAGCTTTCAGAATATGATGAACCCCTACCCCATGAAAAAGTGTAAAAAGAGATTTTCTGCTGTAAAAGTAATAAAATCTAAAGATATGTAAATTGAGTATCGCTGTAATTGTAACATACTGCAGAATAAAGGCAACGTGAATATGTGCACACGTTTTGGATTTCTTGCAGAAATTTCCTGAGCGAAACAGGACATTTTCTGCAAAAAATCCGCATGCGTTTTTCTCGCGTTTTTGGTGTGTTTTTTTTTTTTGCTGATTTTTCCGGAGGTTCCCAATGCAATAATATAGTGGAAAATCCGCAAAAAATCCGCAAAATTAATGAACATGCTGCGTTTTTTACCGCGATGCGTTTTTTTCTCTGAAAAAAACGCATCAGGTGCACAAAAATTGCGGAATACATTCTAAATGATGGGATGCATAATGTATGCTTTTTTTGCGTTTTTATAGCGAAAAAACGCAAAAAAAACCCCACAAAATCTGCAACGTGTGCACACAGCCTTAAACTTACGGCCATCAGACTACAGCGACACAAATACTTATTGTGTAAAAATTACAAACCAGCAAATGCTAAAAACTTACAAATCGCCATGATACACACAGAATGAAGAAGACATCATTTGTGCAGCACAGTGAGTGGTGTAAAATGTTACATGTAAAAAAAATAAAATAGGGGTTTTTTTTGTTTGTTTTTTTTATTCCTTCCCAAAAATTGTTAAAGGGAATCTGTCAGCAGGATTGTGCACAGTAACCTACAGACAGTGTCAGGTCGGCGCCATTATACTGATTACAATGATACCTGGGGTGATGAAATCCGTCTTGTGGTTGTTTAATCTTTATTTTCAATTAATTTTGCATACTGCTTATAATATGGTTTGAAAAAAAAATTTTGCATTCGTTAGGCAGGCGCCCTAATACGGGGGATAATATGCATATTTTCATTTTATTTAGACATATAGTTTAAGAAAAAAATTTTCTAACAAAATGGCCCGGCGCAGAAGCATCTATCACGTGCCGGCTATCATCCTTCTATCGTAACGATGCTACTGCGCAGGTACTGCCGGCGCCATCTTGTTGGAGCCTAATTTTATTCCTCTGCTAAAAGGACGGCAGCGCCTGTGCAGTAGCATCTGTCGCGTTCCGTGCAGCCGTGGCCACCGGCGCCATTTTGTTTGAGACAAAGTCTACGCAAGCTAAAAATGATTATGTCTGTTTGAATGAAAGTGGGAAAAAAATAATCTTTGTCCTAAAGGTTCAAGATAGGTCAGTCCTGAAGGGGGTAATGAAAGTTCTGCTCCTATCAGTCTTCCTTTCCTAATGTGAACAGGTTAGTAAACGAGCGACAATCAACTTTTTTACTTTTACATTTCATGATGACATAATAAATTCCACGAGATACAATATTTCCATTAATAACTATGGCTCAAAAATCATCCCGCATACCATTGTTAAAGTTGCATTTTAATTTATTCTACGTTTTAATAAGAACTGTGGGATCAAATCAGATTTCAAATTTTTTTTCCTTCTCAGAGTCTGTTCTAAATTTAACTAGCTGACTTATAAAATGTAATTTGAACGGCAAATCTTAGTCTACCAAGACTTCATCTAGGCCTCTGCAAGGGTCCAATAATCAAGTCCACACGTATCATACACTCCTGGCACTCTGGCTTTTGTGATGCAAAGCTCCAAATCCTTCACTTCCCTTCACACAGTTTTTTTCCCTCACTTAAGTATGGTGAAAACAGAATTACAAAACTAGTTTTTAGTTCAGGGCTCATAAGCAAAGATCCACAAAGTCTTTTCAAGAAACTGTTTAATATTTAAGGGGTTTTCGAACAGAATATGTTACAGTAAATATTCCGCCAAGATACTCAAATAGGCCGAACATTCAGATGAGACGAGTCCTGTGATGGCAGCATCCAAAAATGTCCTGTTGATAAATCGTGTTTTTATGTTAAAGGTATTGGCATTTTTTTTGTTCCTTTATATTTAAAATCAATACTAATTTAAGAAAAATCCTAAAATTATGCAGTTTTCACTCCAACCCCCATATTAGTCAAAACAATACAGTATAGTACTGTCATTAATACAGGCTTCCACTTCAAGAAATAATCCTAGCCCTTCTCTTCCCCCCTCCCTGCACAATGTCCTCCGCACAGATCACAGAGCATGCTAGAGAACTTTTCTATAAAATTACAGTTGATGTCATAAGTTTAAACTAGCTGTTTCCAGCCAGCTAACACTTGTCATGCTCATTGCTATCTAATTAACGCTGCTAATGATTAAACTAAAGTAAATAATGACAACATTAAATAGCGTTTACGCAGGTGGTAAATTAACTTAAAATGAAGTTAATAATAATTAAAAATCTGAATAATACTAATACATTTTATTCACAGTGTAAAATCAAAAGCAAACTGGATTAGTGTGGTAATGTGTGGGGACAGAGCCTCGTGTGGTAATGTGTGAAGATGGAGCCTCGTGTGGTAATGTGTGAGGACGGAGCCTCGTGTGGTAATGTGTGGGGACGGAGCCTCGTGTGGTAATGTGGAGGGATGGAGCCTCATGTGGTAATGTGTGAAGACGGAGCCTCGTGTGGTAATGTGTGAGGAAGGAGCCTCGTGTGGTAATGTGTGGGGACAGAGCCTCGTGTGGTAATGTGTGGGGACGGAGCCTCGTGTGGTAATGTGGAGGGACGGAGCCTCGTATGGTAATGTGTGGGGATCGAGCCTCGTGTGGTAATGTGTGGGGGGTGGGATTATGTGTGGTAATGTGGTGGGGGCGGGATTGTGTGTGGTAATGTGGAGGGGCGGGATTGTGTGTTAATGTGGGGGGTGGGATTGTGTGTGGTAATGTGGGGGGGCAGGATTATGTGTGGTAATGTGGTGGGGGGGCGGGATTGTGTGTGGCAATGTGGGGGGCGGGATTGTGTGTGGTAATGTGGTGGGGGGCGGGATTGTGTGTGGCAATGTGGAGGGGCGGGATTGTGTGGTAATGTGGTGGGGGGGCGGGATTGTGTGTGGCAATGTGGTGGGGGGTCGGATTGTGTGTGGTAATGTGGAGGGGCGGGATTGTGTGTGGTGATGTGTGGGGGCGAAGCTACTGTGCAGGGGGCGGGATTAGCGAGTAATCACGATGCTATATATATATATATATATATATATATATATATATATACACACACACATATATATACATACATTCGTTACATTCATTAAAACTTGTTTTTCACAGTTTAACCCTAAAAAAAATAGGGCACACACACTTTTAGTATTAAATTAGGTGCATAAATATGCTATGTGGCCAATATATATACATTCATGATGCGTCCGCACTCTGCGATTGATGAATACATGAACTCCAATATTTCTGTAAACATTAAAAACAGAAGATACTTAGGTAGCGTTTTTTATATTAAAGAGCGCAAAGACAATCCAACCATGTCAAGGTGTGCCTAAATATGGATAGTCACCATCATTGCTGAAAATGAGGTTTATCTACAGGGGCGCAACAATAGTTGGTGCAGGGGTTGCAATCACACCTGGGCCTTGGAGCCTAGGAGGCACCAAAAGTTCCCTTTACTAGTGATGATCTTTTCATATGAAGTAAAGACTAGTGATGAGTGAACGTGCTCGGGTGTGAAAGTGGTTCTATATTCTGTTCCAGTCTCTGCGGTTGCATAATTTTCAGCATGCAGTTAAAGAAAGAAGGAAGCAAAGTAAGGTATTGTAATATAATACAAAGAGTCATAACTTTTTAAATGCTGATCAATAAAATTTTAAAAAAAAGTTGCTCTTTATGTAAAATAAAGATGGAGGAAGATCAAACATCAAGGAATAGGCAAGGGTATAGATCAACACATCACTAAAGATATCTAATGAACCTGCATGCCTACTAGATAACTGCGACCATACAGTAAGTCGCACAAAAGATCTTTTCCAAAATACTCCTCTGCATGAATGCCTGCAGAGGTAACCAATGTCGAACAAACCATAAGATGATACAGAAGGTAATTGTAATTAAGTAACATAGCCAGATAATAAATGTATCAGCAACACCTATCTCCTGGATCGACCTTAACCCCTACACTTAAGGACTCCATGCATTAGAGGACAGTCGAACAATGAACGGTCGGTCGTTAGTATGAAACTTCGTTTACATGGCCGCACCATACACATGTCCGATTACATTGTACAAATATCTTTAAGCATAAGCCCATACATTTTCGATGTACAGCAAAGGAAACATTCGATAACCTTAACTTGATGTAAAAACAGAAGGTGCTCCAGCTCCAATAAAAGAGATTCTTTATTAATGGTTAAAATCCAGTGACATAATAAATCCTTGCTGTAATACAAATGTGGGGGTACAGAGCCCATGCAACGCGTTTCGATCGCTGCCGATCTTAATCAATGCATTGATTAAGATCGGCAGCGATCGAAACGCGTTGCATGGGCTCTGTACCCCCACATTTGTATTACAGCAAGGATTTATTATGTCACTGGATTTTAACCATTTATAAAGAATCTCTTTTATTGGAGCTGGAGCACCTTCTGTTTCTACTTTGTAATTATCCCTCGTCTGGATCCGAGACGAAGCTCCGTGCGCCTGCAAGGATCGGTGAGCTGGCCATGGCTTTTTAGCCATCATCTTATTTTGTTTTTGTATTAACTTGATGTACCCAAAGTCGGAGCTAGAAATGACAGAGCGTTCGTTTTCCAACTGATGAGAACACATATTTTGCATTGTACGATTATTGTGTGAAAACATCAGATACAGTATGCCCAATCGATCTTTCATGTGACTGAACATTCAGTGCCCAAAAGGCAATTGTTTGCCACCTAAATAACTGAACGGCGAAAGATCAATTTTAACCAATTTGGTAACTTTGGTCGCATGTGTATGTGGGCCTTTAGGAATGAGCCTTCATCAGATTTAATTGTTCTAGTATTGATTTTTATTTTTGGTGCTTCAAAAATACATTTCTCTCTAGGTGACCAAATGGTCCTCCTTTCGGAAACATTTAATACTGATCCAGTAGTGTATAAACTTGCAGATTATCATTTGAACAGATGAACTTGGTATCTTCAAACATTCAGAAATTGTTTCCAAGGAGGTCCACGATCCTTTTTCTGCCATGGCTGATTTGTTTTGATTTTCTTTTGATGTCAAGCAAAGAAGCAAGTAGTTCTTGCAGGTGAGTCTTAAAATCCTGCCACCTGTACACCTCCAATTTACTCAAATAATGTCAAATAGCCTATCAGTAACTTCTAAAGCTGTGACGTCAAACTTCTGACACACTGGAAGTTTCATGCAATGAATTAATAAATGGATAATTTCATTGATAACGTTTGATCGAAATATTGCTTGTATTTTGTACAAAGTAGACATCCTAAAACATCTTGCTAAAAATGGAGTCTCATATCTTATGGAGGATGGCCATTCTCATAATCATCATGTTCGAGAGATAAAATCAAGAAAATGTACAAATCAAAGAAAAACATTAGATTAAAATATTCTTCACTAATTAGTAAGGAAAATTCATGGATGGTATATTAAATTTAAGTACAAAAGTTACGCACTAAAGAGGTAGTCTCATCATAAACAAGCCTTTCAGATAGTTGTTGGCAGGAAGTAAGGGGTGAAGTTTCGAGAACCTATCCAAACTACTTTCACAGATTTTACTTTATGTTGTTTGTGAATTTAGTCTTAGGAGTCAAAAGTTTCCAGCATTTTTTTTTGTTTAAGTCATAACTTAAGGCCCATATAGACACGTTGATAATCAGGAACGAGCTTTCCTAGAAACACTTGGTCCTGGTTACATTGGCCTTTGAAATCATGCTGCCAATCTAACGTTTTGCTCGTTCATTGGATAAAATGATTTTGAAGCAAACTTAACAAGCAGTTCTCGGCAGCACATCGTCCTGTGTAAACAGGCGACACGCTGCTGATAACTTAATGTACTAGGTAAAGATAAAAAGGTAAACTTTATTCCAACAAGTTAAAAGGTAGACATCCTCAAGTATATCCAAAGTTTGAATATCATTTTCCAAGGCTTTTCAGATTGCAGCTCAGTCCTTATGCATGGATAATTTAAGCATGAATAAGAGCTGAGCTACAGTCTGAAACACTTAGGAAAGCAATATCCAACTTTGGATATACTTGAGGACATCTATTTTTTAACTTGGATTAAGGTTTTCTATTTTATCTGGAATATGGCTGAAGGACTGTTTATCTTGGTCTTTGTTGTGCCATGTCGGGCAGGAATGGCCTCCTCCGTGCAAAGGATTTTAGTAGCTTCATTAAGCTTACTATTAATGTACTAGCCACACAGAACAATTGTTTTAACCCCTTTCTGACCTCGGACGGGATAGTACGTCCGAGGTCAGAAGCCCCTCTTTGATGCAGGGCTCCGGCGGTGAGCCCGCATCAAAGCCGGGACATGTCAGCTGTTTTGTACAGCTGACATGTGCCCGTAATATCGTGATCTGCCCGCGCCTATTAACTAGTTAAATGCCGCTGTCAAATGCAGACAGCGGCATTTAACCTGCTCTTCCGGCCGGGCGGCCGGAAATGATGGCATCGCCGACCCCCGTCACGTGATCGGAGGTCAGCGATGCTTGTACATTGTAACCATAGAGATCCTTGAGACCTCTATGGTTACTGATCCCCGACAGCTGTGAGCGCCACCCTGTGGTCGGCGCTCACAGCACACCTGATTTTCTGCTGCATAGCAGCAAACAGCAGATCGCTGCTATGTAGCAGAGCCGATCGCGCTGTGCCTGCTTCTAGCCTCCCATGGAGGCTATAGAAGCATGGCAAAAGTAAGAAAAAAAAAAAAAAGAAAAAGTTTAAATCACCCCCCTTTCGCCCCAATCAAAATAAATCAATAAAAAAAAAAATCAAACCTACACATATTTGGTATCACCGCGTTCAGAATAGCCCGATCTACCAATAAAAAAAAAGCATTAACCTGATCGCTAAACGGCGTAGCGAGAAAAAAATTAGAAACACCAGAATTACGTTTTTTTTGTCGCCGCGACATTGCATTAAAATGAAATAGCGGGCGATCAAAAGAACGTATCTGCACCAAAATGGTATCATTAAAAATGCCAGCTCAGCACGCAAAAAATAAGCCCTCAACCGACCCCAGATCATGAAAACTGGAGACGTTTACGAGTATCGGAAAATGGCGCAATTGTTTTTTTTAAGCAAAGTTTGGAATTTTTTTTCACCACTTAGATAAAAAATAACCTCGTACTGACTTGGAGAATCATAATGGCAGGTCAGTTTTAGCATTTAGTGAACCTAGCAAAAAAGCCAAACAAAAAACAATCGTGAGATTGCGCTTTTTTTGCAATTTCGCCTCACTTGGAATTTTTTTCCTGTTTTCTAGTACACGACATGGTAAAACCAATGATGTCTTTCAAAAGTACATCTCGTTCCGCAAAAAATAAGCCCTCACATGGCCAAATTGACGGAAAAATAAAAAAGTTATGGCTCTGGAAAGGAGGGGAGCAAAAAACGAACACGGAAAAACGGAAAATCCCAAGGTCATGAAGGGGTTAATGATCTTTCTGCGTTGTTGACCTGTCTAAACAAGTTGTTAAAGAATGACTGGCTGCATGTATGTGATCAGCAGTCGTCTAATAGCCCTGGTTGGATAGTGTAAATGAGATCTTAGCCTGAACCGGCATCCCACTCCAACCCGTTTCAGGCCATAGAATGGCTGCATTTTATTATTCATATTACAGCAATACCCAAGCTTTCTGTAGTTATTTTATGATTAAGTTTGGTTCTATAGAATGGGGGAAGATCTTCGGTCTGTCTGTCCATTTCTTTTTTCTTTGTAATCAGTGTCCTAAAATGCCATTATAAACATTTTATAATATCATTGAGACCAGCGATGCTATTAAAATGGACTTGTTCAGCAGGTACCTCGTTTCCCAGAAATTGATGAGGTTTAATGCTGGATTATGTGATATTTTGTTGAGCAGAATCGTGTGATGAAGCGCTCCATTACATAATGCTGACTGGTAAAGTTCCTTTAAATTCAGATGAGTTCAGAGTAGAAAGCTTCTTATATCATAAAGTATTCAGATTCTCTCGGTCATAAATATAGCATTATCTAGCAATGCCAGGGAATGAGACATTTAATCCATTCTTTAGTAATATGGGCAGAGATTTACAATTTGTTCCTTAAATATCCCTTGTGATTTAGTCTCTAGGGCAGGTGGCTTAAAATAAAAAAAAAAAACATACAGCAATGTGAGGCAAGGCGCACATTTTTCTACAGTTCTTTCTGCAGAGCATTGCACCAAAAATCCGGACTGAAAACTCAACTGAGCCAATGCCTATTAGGATGGTGACTAGAGATGATAGAACCTGAACTTAAAGGTTCAGCGTCCTTACTGGACAGTTACTATTCATTGCAAAAAGCCGAACACAGACTTTCCTTGGAAGTCAGTAGCAACGATCGCTGTCCCGGGGGAAGTCTGTTGCAATATTCAGAGTTCCTGGGGGAAGTCCATTGCAATGTTCAGAGTTCCGGGGTAAGTCGGTTGCAATATTCGGAGTTTCCGGGGGAAGTCCGTTGCAATGTTTGGAATTCCAGGGTAAGTCAGTAGCAGTGTTCAGAGTTCCAGTGGAAGTCGGTTGCAATATTTGGATTTCCGGGGTAAGTCAGTAGCAATGTTCTGTGTTCTGATGGAAGTCTGTTGCAATGTTCAAAGTTCCAGGGTAAGTCAGTAGCAATGTTCGGTGTTCCCGTGGAAGTCTATTGAAATGCTTGGAGTTCTGGAGGAAGTTGGTTGCAATGTTCAGAGTTCTGTGGAAAGTCTGTTGACTAGTGCTGAGCGAGTGTACTCATTGCTTGGGTTTTCCCAAGCACGCTTGGGTGGTCTGAGAGATCAGTGACCTGTCAGCAGTCTGCATTATGAACAGCTAAGCAGATCACCATATGAAGCTTCGCCCACAGGCTGCCCTGGGGCACGAGCATATCATTAACTGAAAACTGAATATAAAGATTACACAACAACCACAAGACACATTTCATCACCAGGCATCACTGTAATCAGTATAACGGCACCAACCTGACACTGTAGGTTACTGTACACAATCCTGCTGACAGGCTCCCTTTAATGCGTGCACTAAGGCTACGTTCCCACGCTGTCTGTTTGAAGCTGTGTCAAAAATGCACAAAGTTTTACAGTTCCACCAAATTGGATGGGATTAATAGAAATCTCAAGCCCACTATGCTTTATTTTACTGCTGCGTAAACTGACCTGCAGTGTGAGTTTCAAATCCGCAGCATGTCAATTTCTCTTGCAGTACGCTGAGTTTTCTGTGCAGATTTTAGTGAGTTTCTGAGGCAGAAACGCATCAAAAACACATGTATTCCACATCTAAGTACAGTACAGACCAAAAGTTTGGACACACCTTCTCATTTAAAGATTTTTCTGTATTTTCATGACTATGAAAATTGTAAATTCACACTGAAGGCATCAAAACTATGAATTAACACATGTGGAATTATATACTTAAATTGTGAAACATCTGAAAATATGTCTTATATTCTAGGTTCTTCAAAGTAGCCACCTTTTGCTTTGATGACTGCTTTGCACACTCTTGGCATTCTCTTGAGGCTGGACAGACATCTGTCTGAGATGGTTTAGTGAATCCTGCATTGAGCAGGGGGTTGGACACGATGAACCTGGAGGTCCCTTCCAGCTCTACCATTCTATGAATATCAGATTGGTGGCTGTTCATCATTCAGTACCCCTACTGATCAGGTGATGGCCAAATAGCAGTTGCGGAGCTAAAGGGGCACAGCGCCATCATCTGTGTAGTGGCTGCCGCCAGGTATTACAGAACAATTGCATAGCGGCAGATCTGCAGGACCCGGCAGTGGCCACTACCTCTTCCTAGAACAATCCCTTTAAGCTTTAGCTGCATAAAATCAGAAAACCTTTCACCCTCTGGGGAGAGTATTGACCTATTTGTATCGTCACTATGGGCGGCATGCACATTTTAGCAGTCATAAATTGTAAAATGAATATTCACAGCGTGTCTTCGCATTTTTACCTTTCATGTTAATAAGTAAAGCGCATTCCCAAATCTTGCATTTGCAGTAAATGCTGAATTCTACATCAAAGCTGTGTGTCGGATGGAGCCTGTACATGGTGGAGCGCTATTTTTATGTCAGCAAGTAATGAATGCAGACACCCAGAGTCCTTTAGCCCAGAGATCCTCTGATGTGGCAAGTCTGACAGATATATGCCCTAAACTCCCGTCCCCGGTCCCTTTTTCAGCTGCTCAGTTGCAGAATATCAAACAGCTGTCATCCAGCCCTGAAAGCAATGCCTGCAATGTCTGTTACTTCTAGTACAGGAGCTGCCGAACTACAGTCACTTTTCAAGTGCTCACGTTCTTTCATCCTGTCTACAAGAGCATTTTGAATTTTTTTTTTCCTAGGGGAAAAAAGGTAAATTTATTTATAATAATGGAGCAAAATCTCAATATGTTAAGCAACTAATGGCAATAAAAGTCAGATACCAATAGGATACATTTAGTCAGGTCACATTCACATAAATATAGGGAGATTTACTGTACACTTCCCAAACGTGTATCTGAATTGCAGCTGCCTGCAGGCACCACTAGGGGGAGCATATTGTATACTGATTTACTATTGCATTCAATAAGAGCCGTATAAATCACAAAGATTTATTTTAACTATTTATATAGCACCAGCATATACAGAGATTTTTGTGTCTATATTTGTCTCAAATCCAAGTGAAAGAGGTTGTCCAGGAAGTAGATATTGATGACCTTTTAAAGCTGCAGTCCCCTAGAGCAGCCACTACACAGTATATGGAGCTGTGGTGACCTAGCACTGTATAAGGTTCATTACCAGTCAACTCAGGACCTGCAAACAGCTGATCAGCGAGATTTCAGGTGTTAAGGCCCCGTCTCACATAGCGAGATCGCTAGCGATATCGCTGCTGAGTCACAAGTTTTGTGACGCAACAGCGACCTCCATAGCGATCTCGCTATGTGTGACACGTACCAGCGATCAGGCCCCTGCTGCGAGATCGCTGGTCGTGTCGGAATGGCCTGGACCTTTTTTTGGTCGTTGAGGCCCCGCTGACATCGCTGAATCGGTGTGTGTGACACCGATCCAGCGATGTCTTCACTGGTAACCAGGGTAAACATCGGGTTACTAAGCGCAGGGCCGCGCTTAGTAACCCGATGTTTACCCTGGTTACCAAAAAAAACAAACAGTACATACTCGCCTTTCGGTGTCCCTTGCCGTCTGCTTCCTGCTCTCACTGACTCCCGGCCGTACAGTGAGAAGTGAGAGCACAGCAGTGACGTCACCGCTGCGCTCTGCTCTCACAGTACGGCGGCTCAGTCAGAGCAGGAAGCAGACGGCAAGGGACCTGGACACCGAAAGGCGAGTATGTACTGTTTGTTTTTTTGGGTAACCAGGGTAAACATCGGGTTACTAAGTGCGGCCCTGCGCTTAGTAACCCGATGTTTACCCTGGTTACCCGGGTGCTGCAGGGGGACTTCGGCATCGTTGAAGACAGTTTCAACGATGCCGAAGTCGTTCCCCTGATCGTTGGTCGCTGGAGAGAGCTGTCTGTGTGACAGCTCCCCAGCGACCACACAACGACTTACCAACGATCACGGCCAGGTCGTATCGCTGGTCGTGATCGTTGGTAAATCGCTTAGTGAGACGGGGCCTTTACCCTACTAATCTGATATTAATATCTACAACACCAATTCCAATAGAGTTGGGACAAGGTTAACAAAGGGCTGGAAAAGTAAGTGGTAGTAAGTAGTGATGAGCGAGTATACTCGTCACTCGTTGCTCGGGTGACCTCTGAGTATTTGTTAGTGCTCGGAGATTTAGTTTTCATCGCGTTAGCTGAATGATTTACAGCTACTAGCCAGCATAAGTACATGTGGGGGTTCCCTAGCAACCAGGCAACCCCCACATGTACTCAGTCTGGCTAGTAGCTGTAAATCATTCAGCTGTGGTGATGAAAACTAAATCTCCGAGCACTAACAAATACTCGGAGACAACCCAAGCGTGCTCGGGAAAACCCGAGCAACGAGTATATTCGCTCATCACTAGTAGTAAGGAAAAACAACTGGAGGGTCAATTTTCAACTAAGTTACTCTAAAAGAGAATGTTAGAAAGGCAGAGCCTCTCAGAAGCAAAGATGGTCAGAGATTCACCAATTATTGGCAGTCCTTGCACATAGTGCATAGGCTTTATGAGTCTAGGAGTCCCACTACCTCACAATTTTAACAGAATGTGTATGAGGCCCTCCTTTATATCTAATGTAGGTAGTGTTGAGCTATACCGTCCGATACTTGAAAGTATCGGTATCGGAAAGTATCGGCCGATACCAGCAAAGTATCGAATCTGATCCGATACCGATACCAGATACCAATACAAGTCAATGGGACTCAAGTATTGGAAGGTATCCCTGATGGTTCCCAGGGTCTGAAGGAGAGGAAACTCTCCTTCAGGCCCTGGGATCCATATTAATGTGTAAAATAAAGAATTAAAATAAAAAATATTGATATACTCACCTCTCCAACGCAGCCTGGACCTTACCGCTGTGAACCGGCAGCCTTCTTTGCTTAAAATGAGCGCGTTCAGCACCTTCCATGACGTCACGGCTTCTGATTGGTCGCGTGCCGCTCATGTGACCGCCACGCGACCAATCAGAAGCCGTGACGTCATCCCTCAGGTCCTAAATTCCTAGAAGGGAATTTAGGACCTGAGGGATGACGTCGCGGCTTGTGATTGGTCGCGTGGCGGTCACATGAGCGGCACGCGACCAATCAGAAGCCGTGACGTCATGGAAGGTGCTGAACGCGCTCATTTTAAACAAAGAAGGCTGCCGGTTACCAGCGGTGATGTCCAGGGGCCTCCGGATAGGTGAGTATATCAATATTTTTTATTTTAATTCTTTATTTTACACATTCATATGGATCCCAGGGCCTGAAGGAGAGTTTCCTCTCCTTCAGACCCTGGGAACCATACACTGGAAACTTCCGATTCCCGATACCACAAAAGTATCGGATCTCGGTATCGGAATTCCGATACCGCAAGTATCGGCCGATACCCGATACTTGCGGTATCGGAATGCTCAACACTAAATGTAGGGTGTATCGGAGTACCTCTTCCTTCTAATTTTTGACACTTCTTGCATTGTCCACATACTGTAGGCTTTGTGAGTTTCAGAGACCCTCCTTAATAAATTAAACAACCATGTCTCACACACAACATGCCCTGATAACACAGTAAAATGTTAAAATTACATTTTCTGGTGACTACCAGTGGGTTTTAGTTTTATTTCCCCCTTTAATATGTCATTTACTGTAGTCATTAGCGTAGCTACCGGGGGGGGTCAGAGGGTTCGGGCGCCCCGGTGCTCTGAGGGGGCCCACCCGGAGCTATGCTACTGTAACTGTATCGGCGCACGCAGAATCGATCTCCCTGCTCTGCCGCCCGGCCACTATGGGGCCCCTGAGCAGGCAGGGAGGCCCGGTGGCAGCAGTGGGCCCCCCGTGTCATCCAAAGATCAGCTGTATCGGCATTTAGCTGATACAGCTGATCGCATTGATGGGAGAAGCAGCGTTACGCTCCTCCCATCATCCCCCTGTCAGTGTCGGCGTCTGACGCCACCGACACTGACAGCGGATGCGATTACGTCACTGCCCGGCCCCCGCTGTCAGGAGATCAGCGGGAGCAGCGCAGGAACCAGGAAGAAGAGAGGTGAGTATTTATTTATTATTTATTTATTATGGGTGCTGCTGCTTTATTACAGGGTCTGCCTATGGGGATCTGCCTATGGGGGGCTGCCTTATTACAGGGTCTGACTATGGGGGCTGCCTTATTACAGGGTCTGACTATGGTGGCTGCCTTATTACAGGGTCTGACTATGGGGGCTGCCTTATTACAGGGTCAGACTATGGGGGCTGCCTCATTACAGGGTCAGACTATGGGGGCTGCCTCATTACAGGGTCAGACTATGGGGGCTGCCTCATTACAGGGTCAAACTATGGGGGCTGCCTCATTACAGGGTCAAACTATGGGGGCTGCCCTATTACAGGGACTGACTATGGGGGCTGCCTTATTACAGGGTCTGCCTATAGGGGTGCTGCCTTATTACAGGGTCTAACTATGGGGGTGTTGCCTTATTATAGGGTCTGACTATGGGGGCTGCCTTATTACAGGATCTGCCTATGGGGGCTGCCTTATTACAGGATCTGCCTATGGGGGTGCTGCCTTATATACAGGATCTGCCTATGGGGGTTCTGCCTTATATACAGGATCTGCCTATGGGGGGTGCAGCCTTATATACAGGATCTGCCTTTGGGGGGGTGCTGCCTTATATACAGGATCTGCCTATGGGGGTGCTCCTTATGCTACAGTATCTGCCTATGAGGTGGGGTGCTGCCTTATACTACAGGATCTGCCTATCCTATGGGGGTGCTGTCTTATACTACAGGGTCTGCCTATGGGAGTGCTGCCTTGTATTATATTGAGGACTATCTGGCACATTATACTATATGGAGGTTATCTATGGGGCCATTATACAGTGTGGAGATTACAGTGAAGGGGCCATTATATAGTGTTGGAGCCATCAAACAGTTTGGAGGCTACTAAGGGGTCAGTATACTGTGTGGGTGGTACTATACAGTTAGGGGGCATTATGCTGTGTATAGGTGAGCTGTACAGGGGGAAGACTCAGGACATTATTAAATGTAAAGTGGGCACTTATTGTAATAGGGGAACTCAGGTTACTGTGACTATCAAAGGGGCACACAGAGGGCATTATTACTTTCTAGGGGGCAAAATGTGGGCACTGTTTTCTACAGCACTTGCACCCGGCATTACTATATTATAGAGGGGTGCTTTAGAATTTAGAGGGTACAGAGAACCACAGAGTAGGTGCAGTAATAGGGTCACATACAGCAGCAGAGGCTCAGTATCGGGGTATCAGGTGCAGTAATAGGGACACATATGGCAGCAGCGGCTCAGTATCGGGGTATCAGGTGCAGTAATAGGGACACATAATGCAGCAGCGGCTCAGTATCGGGGTATCAGGTGCAGTAATAGGGACACAAGGCAGCAGCGGCTCAGTATCGGGGTATCAGGGGCAGTAATAGGGACACATACGGCAGCAGCGGCTCAGTATTGGGGTATCGGGCAGTAATAGGGACACATATGGCAGCAGCGGCTCAGTATTGGGGTATCAGGTGCAGTAATAGGGACACATAGGGCAGCAGCGGCTCAGTATTGGGGTATCGGGCAGTAATAGGGACACATATGGCAGCAGAGGCTCAGTATTAGGGTATCGGGGGCAGTAATAGGGACACATATGGCAGCAGCAGCTCAGTATTGGGGTATCAGCAGGATGAGGGGTTTGCGCAGGTTGGGAATAGATTGTGATGGCTGGAATGTGAGAAGTCAAATGTGTCTTTGTTGTTTTCTCTGCAGACGAGTTGTAGCTGGAAGAAGTTGTCATGTCGGTCTGGGCCAGATGGAAAAGACGGGAAAAGTGACGATTCCATCAAGAAGGAGCGTCAACGGTAAGTCATTATCTATAACTGTGCTGTGATCTCTTAAATGTTGTGTAGGGCTGGTATTTACCACTGACCATATGGCAGTAATATCCATGTTGGTCGTTATATAGAGATTATCTTCAGTAACAGTGCTGTCATCTGCTAAGGTTCTCCTCCACTATTAGGGGGCGTCATCGAGTTGTAATCAAGGTTACCTGGTTAGGGGCCCTCTCAGAAGCTTCGCCCCCCCTGGACCAAAACCCTAGCTATGCCTCTGGCACACACCCAGCACGCAGACATGCACACACCCAGTATGCAGATATGCAAATACATGACCCTGGAAAGGTCAATTATCCGTGACCTACCCCTTGGCCCCACTCCCAACGAACAAAGGACGGACACCATTTCTTTGGATATTAACGGCCACAGCAGCCAATTTATTAATAATTAAAAGATACTTGATGGGGTCCTCAAAGCTATAAGGTTATAAAGTCTGGGGATTTTCCCCATGGCATTGCCCCTTCCCCCCCCCCCCCTCGCTTTACTCCTAGCCACGTTTTATTTTAGCTCAGGAGCACAGTGAGTCCGAGGAAAGAGGTTAATGTGAACCCGACGTTCCATCGCCAGGTATCACCCAAAACTCACGACCATGTGACCCCGACATACCATTGCCGGGTGTCACCCACTTTCGTGTTAATGTGACTGTGACATTCCGTCACCGAGTATCACCCAATTATCACCCAACCACCACCACATAACCAACCAATGAAGGGGATTCGTGCCTTTCAAGAATCCCCACTTCCAATTTTTTCCAACTTTGAGGACCCACCAACGCCACACCAAGAGCACCTAGCCTCAGGTGCTCGAGACCCTACCTACTAGCAATGCTGTGGCCCTCAGTATCCCTTCTTGTAGCCCTGCGATCCACAAATCCGTCCCAGCTGCGTTTAAGTGCACTCCATCCGCCCGCCATAAATCCTTCTCCTCCAAATCCAGGCTCCCATGACGTATCGCTACTCCCCCTCTTTGCACCACAAATTTGGATATTGCTTTATTAACCATTATGCGTGCTTTGTTAACCCTTGGAACTGACCGCGCCCCTCGCCAAAGTCTTCTAGGTAAGATGTCAGACTACACTACTTTCATCCCCGGGAAGGCCGCCCATAGCGATCTCAAGTCTTTTTTGATGTTTTCAACCAATCCCTTACCAGAGGGAGCTGCCAGGTCGTTCCACCCTACATGCAGTTCCAGAATATCTGGGGCTCTATGGAGGTGAACTGCTCGATGAAACTCGTGAAGAACTTGTCTCCAAACCAAACCCCTAAAACCCAGCCACCTAATTGACACCATTTCTTTTGTGTAACCCAATTGTCTGCCGTCAGTCCATCTGTCTGCCCGCAGCGCTCCCCAGTGAACGTAGGAGTGGCCTAAGATCCAGATTAAAAGTGCAAGTTGCCCTGCAACAAAGCAAACATATGTTAGTCACACGTTTTAGATGCTGGACGGCTGAGCTCCCTCATTCCCATAAGGTCGCATGTAAGACCGGTAGTGTTGTGATCCCCAGCAGGTGATCCTCTAACACTTCAGAGCTCAAACCTCCCACTGCTGCCTCCGTTGTGGCCCCAATGCGAAACTCCACGCCCGCTTCCTACAAGCACCTGTGAAACACTTTAATGAACTGATATTTGGATAAGAATGACCCATCCTTGTGACATAACTGTCCCTCCTGCTGGGGCCTAGTGGCCATAAATATCCCAAAACATCGAGACGGACACATAAAAGAATCCTTCACCCTTCCTAACAGTACCCTTTTTCGAATTGGTCTGTCTTTGACTTCCTGATCCAGAATTCTACCCTCCTTTTGGTAGTCATGATGTCCTCGACTAAGATGCCCTCAACCTCAGTCCTACTTGGCACTACTAATTCCCCCAGTCTCATTGCACCGAAAAAAGCCAACGAAAAGCCAGCCTAAATAACATTATCTCAAAAGGTGACCAGCAGACCGCTTTTATTGCAAGCCTAACTTCTCCAGTAATACGAATGACACTACCCGCCTGTTATCCATTTCACTTTTTCCTCTACGAAAACCCCTAAGCGCCTGTCTGACTAAAAACTTATTTGTCAAATCCGTTCTATTTCTAAGTTTAAAGCCGAAAGCTAACCCAGAAATTAACTGATTTATCCTTGCTGTAGTCCACTAATCATCCGCTGTTTGCCTAACTCCCATCAGTAACACACCCACCTGCTCCTCCTCTGTTAAGTGTTCCCCCCTGCCCTAGCCATTGTTCCCACATCTCCCATGACCGTTGATAGGCTGCCCAGATGCTACCTGCTAACGATGACCTGATCAATGGTCATTGATAGATAGGTATTCTAACACCAGCTGGTGCAACACTAATTACTGGAGGGGAAGAAGCGGTTATGTTATTTATGGCCATCACCACGCCCATGTTCTCACATTTGAAACAAACTTTCCTGTTTGTCAGCCGCCCTTTCCAAAATGTAACCGCTACCAAGATAGGGAAAATCTCCAGTAACGCTATGTTCTTTACAAGAGCTGAACGGACCCATTCATCAGGTCATTTGGCAGCACACCATTGACCTTGAAAATAAGCCCCAAAACCGCAACTACCCGCTGCACACACATCATATGCAAACACACATTACGCAGACATAAAATATGCAGATATGAACAAATAAAGTACCCAGACATGCATACACACAATACGCAGACATGCACACACAATATGCAGACATGAACTCACACAGTACACAGACATGCACACATACATTACGAGGACATATACACATACAGTAAGCAGACATGCACAAACCCAGTACACAGATATGCACACATACGCAGACATGAACACATACAATACACAGACATGCACACATACAGTAAGCAATCACACACAATATGCACACATGCACACACACAGTAAGCAGACATGCATACACATTACACAGACAGGCACACTGTATTTCAGCAGGGTTGGTTCAGTGTGACAAACAGTGACCACAGGAAAAGTTCACAGCAAACATGTTTAATGTCCACACTCACAAAGTGTACAGCACACGGTATCCTCCGGATCGCAGCTGGGAAACAAGACAGTCCATAAATGCGTCCGGTTGCCAAGGGTGACTGTACTACCGTATCACGCTGTGGGGTGCCAGGAGTTCACTCTGATGGCTCTGTGTAAACTCACACAGGCTGAGCTTCTGCAGAGCCGACTGCTCTGCAAGTTGCAAACTCCAAACTGACACCTCAATCCCTATACTGCATTTTTTTTAAATCAACCTGTGGCCGTAGGTCACATGGAAAACCCGGACGGAGGAAAGGGACCAACCCCACTACCATCCTGTAGTCATTTAAAAAATAAAAGCCCATAATGGGCTTTCCTGAACAATGCCGTGGCCAAATAACTTGACCAGGTGCACACTTACATTTACTTTGCCTTGTGATTCACAGGCGTCCTGCTGTGAATACAAGGCACTCCAGCGGGTCTAACAGGACTCCGTCCTCATCCTGGGGGATATACAGGTCCTTCTCAAAAAATTAGCATATAGTGTTAAATTTCATTATTTACCATAATGTAATGATTACAATTAAACTTTCATATATTATAGATTCATTATCCACCAACTGAAATTTGTCAGGTCTTTTATTGTTTTAATACTGATGATTTTGGCATACAACTCCTGATAATCCAAAAAACCTGTCTCAATAAATTAGCATATTTCACCCGTCCAATCAAATAAAAGTGTTTTTTAATAACAAACAAAAAAACCATCAAATAATAATGTTCAGTTATGCACTCAATACTTGGTCGGGAATCCTTTGGCAGAAATGACTGCTTCAATGCGGCGTGGCATGGAGGCAATCAGCCTGTGACACTGCTGAGATGTTATGGAGGCCCAGGATGCTTCAATAGCGGCCTTAAGCTCATCCAGAGTGTTGGGTCTTGCGTCTCTCAACTTTCTCTTCACAATATCCCACAGATTCTCTATGGGGTTCAGGTCAGGAGAGTTGGCAGGCCAATTGAGCACAGTAATACCATGGTCAGTAAACCATTTACCAGTGGTTTTGGCACTGTGAGCAGGTGCCAGGTCGTGCTGAAAAATGAAATCTTCATCTCCATAAAGCATTTCAGCCGATGGAAGCATGAAGTGCTCCAAAATCTCCTGATAGCTAGCTGCATTGACCCTGCCCTTGATGAAACACAGTGGACCAACACCAGCAGCTGACATGGCACCCCACACCATCACTGACTGTGGGTACTTGACACTGGACTTCAGGCATTTTGGCATTTCCTTCTCCCCAGTCTTCCTCCAGACTCTGGCACCTTGATTTCCGAATGACATGCAAAATTTGCTTTCATCAGAAAAAAGTACTTGGGACCACTTAGCAACAGTCCAGTGCTGCTTCTCTGTAGCCCAGGTCAGGCGCTTCTGCCGCTGTTTATGGTTCAAAAGTGGCTTTACCTGGGGAATGCGGCACCTGTAGCCCATTTCCTGCACACGCCTGTGCACGGTGGCTCTGGATGTTTCCACACCAGACTCAGTCCACTGCTTCCTCAGGTTCCCCAAGGTCTGGAATCGGTCCTTCTCCACAATCTTCCTCAGGGTCCGGTCACCTCTTCTCGTTGTACAGCGTTTTCTGCCACATTGTTTCCTTCCAACAGACTTACCATTGAGGTGCCTTGATACAGCACTCTGGGAACAGCCTATTTGTTGAGAAATTTCTTTCTGGGTCTTACCCTCTTGCTTGAGGGTGTCAATGATGGCCTTCTTGACATCTGTCAGGTCGCTAGTCTTACCCATGATAGGGGTTTTGAGTAATGAACCAGGCAGGGAGTTTTTAAAAGCCTCAGGTATCTTTTGCATGTGTTTAGAGTTAATTAGTTGATTCAGAAGTTTAGGGTAATAGGTCATTTAGAGAACCTTTTCTTGATATGCTAATTTATTGAGACAGGTTTTTTGGGTTATCAGGAGTTGTATGCCAAAATCATCAGTATTAAAACAATAAAAGACCTGACAAATTTCAGTTGGTGGATAATGAATCTATAATATATGAAAGTTTAATTGTAATCATTACATTATGGTAAATAATGAAATTTAACACTATATGCTAATTTTTTGAGAAGGACCTGTATATCGACCCTCGCATATGATCCCCCTCCCTGCCTCACAACACATACTACACGCGGACATACGCAGACATGCACACATACAATAAGCAGACATGTGCACACTCAGTATGCAGACATGCACACATATGGTAAGCAGACATGAGCACACAATGTGCAGACATGTATACACAATATACAGACTTGCACACATACAATACGTAGACATGCACACATACAATATGCAGAGACACATTACGCAGACATGCACACATGCAGTACACAGATATGCCCACACAGTACACAGACATGCACACACCCAGTATGCAGACATGCACACAAACAGTATGTAGATATGCACACACACACACACACAATATGCAGACATGCACACATACAGTTAGCAGAAAAGAACACAGCCAGTACACAGACATGCACACATACAATATGTAGACATGTAAGCACATAATATACACACATATATTTCGCAGATATGTACACACAGTACACAGACATACGTAGACATGCACACATACAGTACACAGACATGCACACATACAAAACACAGACATACACACATTACACAGACATACACACATTACACAGACATGCACACATACAAAACACAGACATACGTAGACATGCACACATACAATATGCAGACCCAGTTGCTGTCATGCACACACACAGTAAGCAGACATGCGAACACACAGTAAGCAGACATGCATACACATTAAGCAGACATGTACAGATACGCAGACATGCTCACATACAGTACACAGACATGCACACACAGTATACAGACATGCATGCATACAATACGCAGACTTACACACATACAATATGCAGACATGCACACCGATATGCACACATACAGTTCACAGACATGCACATACACAATATGCAGACACATTACGCAGACATGCACACATACAATATGAGGAAAGCACACAGAATAAGCAGACATGCAGACACACTACATGCACACACAATACGCAGACATGCACACAGATGGTACGCAGACATACAGTATGCAGACATGCTCACATACGGTACGCAGACCTTCATACACATGGTACACAGACATGCAAACACGGTATGCAGACGTGCACACACATGGTACGCAGACATGGACACAGTACGCAGACATGCACACACAATGTACAGAGACATGTACACACAATGTATGCAGACATGAACACACAATATGCAGACATGTACACACAATATTTAACAGACATGGCTGCGCACAGTGTACTGTGCTTCCATGTCTGCCAGTGACGTGGCCAGGCTGGCACGGTGTCTTTAATTTTGCTTGTGTGCTGTACTGGCCACATGACTACTAGCAAAAACAGCCGTACAGTGTACTGAGCACAGTCATGTCTGTTAAAGTGACGACCATCAAGAAGCACTGAAGTAACAGACGGCCCTGCATAGCTGCTGGAGTAGAGGCCCAGGCCCCGTGCTCCCCCTGTCCCAGTCTATCCCTGAACCGGACCCAGCGAAAATGGTAACCGGCACGGCGACCAGAAAGCGGCACCGATTGTGTCCTTGACGGCAAGTGTGCCACCCATTTTAACCAGGGCCCCTGTCACTTGCCTGGGTGCGCTGGGTGTGACATTGGCCCAGTAAAGAGCTCACTGATACCAGTTGTCCTCTAATTAGGGCCACCGACGTAATAACTTTTCTTCCCTCCTTCATACTCCACCATCACCTGTGAGTGATATTATTGAAAACTGGAAGTGTTTAGGAACCATAGGAACATAGCCATAAAGTGGCAGAATACAAACTTACAGTGCAAGAGTGCTGAGGAGCAGAACATATAAAAGTCACCAATGTTCTGCTGATTTAATAACTTTATAGTCTAAAATCTCCTTTATGCAAATTGCCTCTTCAGAGAAAAAGAGGACTTGAACTCTATAGCGCCACCTATTGGAAGTAGCGATCCTACAAGTCACAATCAACCCTTTAACGAGTCTTGCAATTAGTGTTGAGCGATACCGTCCGATACTTGAAAGTATCGGTATCGGAAAGTATCGGCCGATACCGGCAAAGTATCGGATCTAATCCGATACCGATACCAATACAAGTCAATGGGACTCAAGTATCGGACGGTATCCTGTATGGTTCCCAGGGTCTGAAGGAGAGGAAACTCTCCTTCAGGCCCTGGGATCCATATTAATGTGTAAAATAAAGAATTAAAATAAAAAATATTGCTATACTCACCTCTCCGACGCAGCCTGGACCTCACCGAGGGAACTGGCAGCGTTGTTTGCTTAAAATGCGCGCTTTTACTTCCTTCTGTGACGTCACGGCTTGTGATTGGTCGCGTGCCGCCCATGTGGCCGCGACGCGACCAATCACAGCAAGCCGTGACGTAATTTTCAGGTCCTCAATGCCTAATTCTAGGCATTCATGATTTTAAAATTACGTTCCGGCTTGTGATTGGTCGCGTCGCGGTCACATGGGCGACGCGACCAATCACAAGCCGTGACGTCACGGGAGGCAGGAGACGCGCACATTTTTAAAATTACGTCACGGCTTGTGATTAGTTGCGTGCCGCCCATGTGACCGCGACGCGACCAATCACAGCAAGCCGTGACGTAATTTCAGGTCCTGAATGCAGAAATAGGCATCAGGACCTGAAATTACGTCACGGCTTGCTGTGATTGGTCGCGTCGCGGTCACATGGGCGGCACGCAACCAATCACAAGCCGTGACGTAATTTTAAAAATGCGCGCGTCTCCTGCCTCCCGTGACGTCACGGCTTGTGATTGGTCGCGTCGCCCATGTGACCGCGACGCGACCAATCACAAGCCGGAACGTAATTTTAAAATCATGAATGCCTAGAATTAGGCATTGAGGACCTGAAAATTACGTCACGGCTTGCTGTGATTGGTCGCGTCGCGGTCACATGGGAGGCACGCGACCAATCACAAGCCGTGACGTCACGGAAGGAAGTAAAAGCGCGCATTTTAAGCAAACAACGCTGCCGGTTCCCTCGGTGAGGTCCAGGCTGCGTCGGAGAGGTGAGTATAGCAATATTTTTTATTTTAATTCTTTATTTTACACATTAATGTTGTTTCGATACCGATACCCGATACCACAAAAGTATCGGATCTCGGTATCGGAATTCCGATACCCGCAAGTATCGGCCGATACCCGATACTTGCGGTATCGGAATGCTCAACACTACTTGCAATATGACTTAGGATAAAAGCCAAATCAATATCTCAATTCGCAGACACGGTGTTTCGGGCTGTTGGCCCTCGTCAGTGCAAAGCATGAGAACTGATTAGGCTAGGTGAGAGGCTCTGGACACACTACTTCCAATAGGTGGTGCTATAGAGTTCAAGTCCTCTTTTTCTCTGAAGAGGCAATTTGCATATTAAATTTCCCAAAGGAGCATTGCACGGCGAATAAGCCTCCTTACCTTGATAAGCCAGAGCTGGTATGTCACTCTCCATAAGGAGAAATGTGGCACCCCAGGAGTTTGGGTACCACAGTAGTGCTACCTTCCTCTCGGGGAGGGTAGTGCTATGCCTGGAAACAAGAGGAATTCCTTTGGCAGGTAAAATCCCACACACAACACCTTCTGAATCCAGGCTAGGAGGGGAGCTCAAAACCCTGTTTTAGGGGGAACTTCCCTGAATAAAGATCCTGGTCTGGAGGAGAAGCTAGACAGTTGGTCCCAGGAGACCAGTGAGAGTAGTTCAGTCTGGAGCAGACAGGAAAGGAGCAGAGAAGAGATTGAGGACTCAAGGAGGCGACGATTAGGCCTCTAAGAGCCAGAGCGCAGAAACTGGGCACCGGAGGTTGTGGATAGCTGTAAGGTCCACAGCAAAGCCAGAGGGCATAGGACTATAAGTATACTGCCCATACCATACCTGAGGCACAGCAGCAGATAGAGCCTGGAGTCACCGTGTCAGAGAGCCCCAAGAGTACAGCTCAAGCTGCCTGCCATGCAGGTTTTGTCCCAGGACAGGAGAGAGAAAGGAGTACTTTGCCATCAAACCACAGGTAGCAAGGTACGAGAAACCTAGTGCATAGTGAAAGGCTCCCAACCTGACCTGCCAAGGGGATTTCCGCTTGTTTCTGGGCTGCCTGGACTCCTTCTGGACCTGTGGCCGGTATCCTGGACTGTGGCCTACTACCACCAGTAAACCAGGTAAAGACTTTACAACTCTGTCCTCCACTTATTCGTCGGCATACACCATCCTTGCCACACACTTTGGGAGCCCTGGGGACCCCACTTCACCTGTGGGAAGCGTTACCATCTTGCTGCAACAACATCACCCTAGTAGGACCCCTTTTAAGCAGCGTCGGTCCCTATTGACCGAGAACCACAGGTGGAGTCCCGAACAATAGACTTTATCCACAATTCCCCTTAAAAGACCGTTCTCCTTTAATTGGACAACCAGGGCCACGGACCGCGTCGCAGCCACCATGACATCCCCTTTAAGTACCGGACCAGGTACCGAGTACCCCACGGCCCAGACGGGTGACTCAGAAACCTTACCCCTTAGACCTTAAACCTCCTTTGGCATTAATATTGGCACAAAACTGCGCACTGGTAGTCTCATGACCTTGGTTTCCATTGCTGGGCAGCTGCATGCAAGCCTTACATCACCAAGCACAATGCCAAATGTTGAATGGAGCAGTGAAAAGCAGCCACCACTGGACTCTAGAGCAGTAAATACATGTTCTGTGAAGTGACAGATCACACTTTCTATCTGTCATCCGTTGAATGAGTCTGGGTTTGATGAATGTCAGGAGAACATTACCTGCTTGACTGCATTGTGCCAACTGTAAAGTTTGAAGGGATAATATTATGGGGCTGCTTTTCGGGGGTTGGCTTACGCCCCTTAGTTCCAGTGAAAGGAAATATTAATGCTTTAGTATACTAGGACACTAGGACATAGTGCGCCAAGATGTGGCCTTTCTCCCACTTTGCTCAGCCGTCTTCTGTTCAGCAGCTGCAGTCCCACTATTTCTGCACTGCTGTTTTTGTAGTTGCTATACTCTCTCTCTGTTCTTAGTTCTGGCCCCCTTGATATCACTGCTGGGCCCACTTCTTTCTAGAAGAACGTTACGGGGCACGATGTGCCCTGGGCTTGCCAGCCACGTGGGAGCTGTATGGGAGCCCAGGGCCCAACTCACTTGAAACAGGAAACCCTCACCATTTTATCCCCATCGTGCCCCTCCTATCCTAGCTATTCCCTAAGCTATACCTAACATCTATAATGCCCCCATCTAGTGGCCAACTTGGGATACTACTCCCCTAACACTATACCGGCCCGGGGCACTTACTTTCCCTAACAAACAGTGTACGCGCAAACATGTAAACAATCAGATATGTATATATATCATGAGTAATATGCTTTATGCGTAGCAGTACTCAATGTAAACAGTGATAATACATTTACATATGTAGCAGTATCACATTGTACATGAACACATTACTTAAAGGCGAAGTGCAAACGGGTAGAGGAGAAAAAGGGAACAACAATACCATCTCCCCTTCAGTCCAATATTCCCGGGCAGTGAAATCCGTGGGAGATTAAGCGTCCCCATTAGTGATGGGTGAGCACTAAAATGCTCGAGTGCTCGTTGCTCGGGTCGAGCAAATTGGAATACTCGGGTACTCGGCCAGAACAACGAGCCTAATGTAAGTCTATGGGAGACCCAAGTATTTTTACCGCGATCCCCCCGGGGGTCCTTTTAAGGTCTAAAAATGTCTGAAAATGATGGAAACACTGCTCAAATGACACAGGGACCTCATGGGGATCGCCCCTGGAAGCATTCCTGACTACTAGTTCACAGCCTTAATCATTTATTTCCAAGATTCATGCCATTTTTCCCAGTGCCACAAAAAACACATGAAAACGAAACCAAAACGGATTTTGCTGGGAAATATGTCAAGGTACAGCCTTTTGTAGGTTAATCACTTGCCTGTAAGGCCAAATATTTAACCCCAGACCGAAAATTTCCTCTCCCACTTAGGCTTAGTTCAGACGCTGCGTTTTTGAAGCGTTTTACAACTTTAACATTGCTTTCAACCACTACAAATGCATTCACTGGGAAATGTCATTGTAACATGTAACACCCCTAGCTGGCCATGTTGTGTGTGACACATAAGGAGACCCATCTTGTTTCATTTATGAAGGAGGGACTCAAAGTCACAGAGACTATTTTTACTGGTGCATCAGGCGGCATTAATCTTCTTAAAGGGCCATTATGAAACAGTGGGTCTCCTAAACTGTTGTAGCCTACGCTGTGAGTGGATGGGCTGCCAAGAATTACGACGCACCAAAATACCCCTGTCATAAGATATCCAGGGGGGACTCCTGAAAAAGTGTTGCATTGAATTCAAGGCCTGCCCTGCTACCAATTCATATGCACCCCAATAAGCCTTTGAACCCACATAGTGGATGGGCCCATGAAAATCCTCTTCACAATGCGCATTTTGTGCTCCATACTCCTTTTTTTATACATTGGCAGGAAGACGAGCCCTGCTGCATAGTCATATGCACCTCATTAGGCCTTGGAGCCCACATACTGGATGGGCCCAGGAAACTTCACTCAGATTTTTTAATGGTATGATGGTTCCCTCTTTGCAGAGTTATTTACAGGAGAATTTGGCAATTTTATTTGACATGTTTTTAACACTAAGGTTCAGATATGGCTTTAAAAAAGGCAAATACTTGCAATACAAGGCAATTTTATTGCAAACTACAAAATTCAAGGAATAGTATGATTGAATAGTGTGAATGCGTACACTTTTGTATGTGTTAACATACACAGGTTAATAAGTAGATATAAGGATTAAATAAATATAGTGATTACATATATATGAAGATTAACTACATACAGTATAGTTAGATAATCACCAAGAGGCTTTTAAACATCATCAGTCTGGAATATCAGAGAAGCAACACCAAGACAGAGAACCTCTGGGAGATTGTCTACACTGCATGGGCATCCCCAATTATGCAGGTATCAGCACACTGTACATGTACAGTACCCCAGTTTTTGCATCTGTCTTAGTCATGTTTCTCTGGTCTTATATAGTGAATAACACTATGTAGTAACTCTAGTTTCACCCACACCTTCAAGTGGCCACTTTTCAAGGTTGGATGAAACTGAGATATCATGGAGTCATCAGATGAGGGGCTATAAATCCCTAGAAAATAAAAGCCACAAGAATTTAGATCAAACCACCACTGGCATAGTTTCAGTAAACCTTAAGGTTTTACAATGACAAACAGCAAACATATAGAGGCTTAGAACTGTTTGTGAAGTGAATAAACAAACATTTATCAAGATGGTGTCACTATGAGCATTGTCTGTCATCTCTAAATGTTTTACAACAAATGCAGCTATGTGATTGTCTGAATGCATTCGGTATAAAGTATTTCAATCTTGTTTACAAATCGCCATTTGTATATTCTCCATTTGTACATTTGAGGCAAAGTTAAGGCTCACAAGGAGAGAAACAAATAGTGAACACAGCTATATTTTTAATGAACTACTGAGGCAAAGTAACAGCACTGCTTTATCAAATTTATATGAAGTGTATTGCATATAATGTTAGCAACCAGGCAACAGAAAAAGGAGCTTTTCAAGTGAGCTCTTTAAAGGTACACAAATGTTATGAAGTGTTTGCCAACAAGGATGTGGTTTCACCAATGGGGGGTACCTTTTGTAAAAATAGACTAGTGCCATCACAGCCCCCCTTGACCAAACTTCACCGGCCTATAACAGTACAAAGCACGTTCACCCTGGTGATCTAGTGGCAGTTATTCAAGAGACATTGCAGGAGACAGTTAAGAAGTAGGCCCAATGGAATGCCATGCCCAATTCCCCAAAATGGGGTCCTTTTTGGACTGATTAAAATGGTGCCATCCCAGTCCCCTTGACCTAAATGCCCCGTACAGACCACGTTCACCCTGGTGATCTACTGGAAGGTACAGGACAGATTGCAGGAGACCGAGTTAAGAAGTAGGCCCAATGTAATGTCATGCCCAATTCCCCAATGTAAAATCCTTTTTTTAAAAAAATAAAAGAGTGCCATCACAGGCCCCTTGGCCAACATGCCCCATACAGAGCACATTCACCCTGGTGATCTACTGGCAGGTACAGGACAGATTGCAGGAGACAGAGTTAAGAAGTAGGCCCAATGTAATGCCATGCCCAATTCCCCAATGTGTTGTCCATTTTTAAAAAAATAAAAGAGTGCCATCACAGCCCACTTGCCCAAAATTCACCGGTCTATAACAGTACTGAGCACGTGCACCCTGGTCATGTCGTCGGAGATAAGGAAGAGACACTGCAGGAGAGTTAAGAATTAGGGCCAATGTAGTGTTGTGGGTCTCTGAGACTTTTAATGCAGTGCATGATCTGCCAAACAATTCCGCAATGGGGATACCTTTTTTAAAAATACACTAGTGCCATCGCATGCCCCTAGCCCAAACTTCAACGGCCTATAACAGTACTGAGCACGCTCACCCTGGTGATCTAGTGGCAGGTACATTTTAGATTGCAGGAGACCGAGTTAAGAAGTCGGCCCAATGGAATGTCATGCCCAATTCCCCAATGTGGAGTCCATTATTTTAAAAATAAAAAAGAGTGCCATCACAGCCCCCTTGGCCAAAATGCACTGAACAGAGCACGTTCACCCTAGTGATCTAGTGGCAGGTATAGGACAGATTGCAGGAGACCAAGATAAGAAGTAGGCCCAATGTAATGTCATGCCCAATTCCCCAAGATAAAATACTTTTTTAAAAAAATAAAAGAGTGCCATCACAGGACCCTTGGCCAACATGCACCGTACAGAGCACGTTCACCCTGGTGCTCTACTGGCAGGTACAGGTCAGATTGCAGGAGACAGAGTTAAGAAGTAGGCCCAATGTAATGCCATGCCCAATTCCCCAATGTGTTGTCCTTTTTTAAAAAAAATAAAAGAGTGCCATCACAGCACCCTTGGCCAAAATGCACCGTACAGACCACGTTCACCCTGGTGATATAGTGGTTGTGGATGAGGAGGATGAGGATAAGGAGGAGGATAAAAAACGACCAAATCTGGAAGCGTATACCCATGTGTGGTTGTGAAGAGGTGCATGAGAATACACCTCCCCAAAAGAGAGAATGTATTTCAGGTTATGTTTCTCTGTTTTCACTTGGTGGTGTACAGAAGTCTTTCCCAATCCAGGCCTTGTTCATTTTGATAAGTCAGCCTGTCAGCATTTTCAGTTGACAGGCGGATGCGCTTATCTGTTAGAATTCCACCAGCGGCACCAAAAACCCTCTCTGACAGAACGCTAGCAGCAGGGCAGGCCAGAACCTCCAAGGCGTAGAGAGCCAGTTCATGCCACGTGTCCAGCTTGGATACCCAATAATTAAAAGGCACAGAGGAATCACAGAGGATGTTTGTACAATCACCAAGGTACTCCCTCATCATCTTCCCAAACATTGCACTTCTTGTGACAGCACCCCTTGCCTCTGTGCCGTCACGATGGGAGGGTCTGAGAAAACTGTCCCAGAACTTGGCCATTGTTCCCCTGCCTGAGCTGGATTGTACTTCTGTCTCTCTCCCTTGAAGTCCTTGTTTGTATAACAAACTGATGTCTGCTGCCAGTGTTCTCCCATGGGAATTTTCTAAGTAATGGCCCTGTGGTACTGCAACATTTTAGTACACCTCTCTGCCTCAGGCAGAAGAGATTGAAAGTTCTCCTTGTAGCGTGGGACTAGAAGTGTCACCAACCAGTAATTAGTGTCACCCAAAATTTTGATAATCCAAGGATCACGTGAAATGCGGCGCAACAAAGTCAGCCATGTGTGCCAGACTGCTAACAGGCAAGACTTCCGTGTCCTCACCGACAGGATGACTGACCATGCTGTCCTCCTCCTCGTCATCCTCATCCTCCTCCTCCCTGTCCTCAGGCCATCCCCGCGGAACAGAAGCTAATACAGATGTGTTTGTAGTACCGTCTTTAGCGCATGAAAGTAGCTCCTGTTCTTCCTCCTCCTCCTCATTGCCTACCAATCACGTTGAGAAGACATGAGGCTTGGCTGAGTGTAATCCCCCTGTATGTTTCCTGGCTCCATGTCCTCGTGCTCCGCCTGCAATGCATCCTCTTTGATTGTGAGCAGAGTTTTTCAGAATGCTGAGAAGCAGGGTTGGTGATGCTAATTATGTTGTCATCGCTGCTCACCATCTTGGTGCAGTCCTCAAAGTTTTGGAGGATGTTACATATGTATGACATCCATGTCCACTCCTGAGGTCTTATGTGTGGAGTCTGACCTGAAATTTGACGGCCTTGTTGATGTTGGTAGTCAACAATGGCCCTCTTCTGCTCACAAATCCTTTCCAACATATGCAGTGTAGAGTTCCAGCGCGTGGGGACATCACACAACAGTCGGTGAGCTGGAAGCTGAAACCGCTGCTGAAGCACGGCAAGGGCAGGTGAAGCTGTAGCTGACTTTCTGAAATGGGCAGACAGATGGCGTACTTTCACTAGCAGATCCGGCAGCTCCGGGCAGCTTTTCAGAAAACGTTGAACCATGAGGTTAAGCACATGGGCCAAGCAAGGTACGTGTGTGAGCTCACCTTGCCTCAGAGCCGCCACCAGGTTACGGCCATTGTCACACAGACCATACCTGGCTGTAGGTTCAGCGGTGTCATCCAAACATCTGTCTGCTCTTTCAGCGCTGTCCACAACTCTTCTGCATTGTGCGGTTTGTCACCTATGCAGATTAGCTTCAGCACAGCCTGTTGCCACTTGGCTGAGGCAGTGCTGCAGTGCTTCAAGCTTCTGACTGATGTGTTGATTTCAGTCATGTAGAATGAAGAGGAGGAGGTGCAGGAGCTGTAGACTGTGGGGGCAACCCTGATTGACGTAGGGCCAGCAATCCTTGGCATGGGGAGGATGTGTTCCATCCCAAGGTCTGACTGGGTCCCGGCTACCACTATGTTAACCCAGTGTGCCTTAATTGAGATGTACCATCCCTGCCCACAAGCACTTGTCCATGTGTCGGTGTTTAGGTGTACTTTCCCGGTAACAGCATTGTTGAGGGCACGGGTAATGTTGTGGGACACATGCTGGTGTAATGCCGATATGGCACACCGGGAGAAATAGTGGTGACTGGGGACCAAGTATCTTGGGACGGCCGCCACCATCAGGTTGCAGAAAGCTTCCATCGCAACAACCTAAAAGGCAGCATTTTTAGAGCAAGCAGAAGAGAAATATTAGAATTGAGGACTGTGGCCTGTGGGGCGTTGGCTGGGTATTTCCGCTTGCATTCCAAAGACTGGGTTATAGACAACTGAACGCTGTCCTGGGACAAGGACGTGGATGCGCTTGGTGATGGTGCTGCTTGACTGTGGGACACAACAGGTGCAGGGCTAGAGGCATCTTCACATGCACGGTGTACTGGGGATTGGCTTCTACACAAAACAGTGGAAGAAGCAGTGGTGTGACTAGCAGGCAGTGGTCCTGGAGCCTGGGGTTCGGCCCACAAAGTCGGGTGCTTTGCTTGCATGTGCCTGATCATGCTGGTGCTGGTCAGGCTGGTTGTTTTGCTACCCCTGCTGATTCGGGCATGGCAGGTGCTGCAAATGGCCTGTTTGGGGTTATCAGCAGAGTCTTTAAAAAATAGCCAGACTCGAGAAGATCTCACAGGTGGAATGGCAACTTCACTCATGTTGGTGTTACGGGGAATGGATGCACGCCTTCTGTCTGTGGCCACCACACTGCTTCTTCCTGCCTGTTGGGGGGATATGCCTCCTTCCCCATTTGTGCTGCTGTCCTCGCTATGCATGTCCTCCTGCCAGGTTGGGTCAGTCACTATGTCATCTACCACCTCGTCTTCCACATCCGCACCCTGCTCCTCCTCCTGACTTTCTGGCAATTGTGTCTCATCATCATCCACCTCTTGTGACACTTCCCCCACCATCACCTTCATGTGACCGGGGCTGGTCAAATCTTTGGTCAGCTCTACATGCGATCTCATCTTTCCCCACTTCAAGTTGACCGGCAGAGATTTCTGAATCTTGAAATGGAAAACTGAACAGCCCTTTAGAGTGTCCAAGTGTGGGATCAGTTGTCTCAGGGCACTCGGCATGGTGGGAGGAAGGAGGATTAGGGTGAGGAATATCCTGGCCACACTCACTGCTACTCAGACTTGACCGTGTGGAAGACAAGGTGGTGGTGGTGGCTAAGTGACTGGAAGCATTATCCGCTATCCAATCAACAACCGTTTCACACTGCTCTCGTTTCAATATTGGTGTGCTGCGGTCCCCCAGAAACTGGGACAAGAAGGTTGAGCGAGAAGATGTGGGTCTTTGTTGTTGCCCACTTTCACCTTGCCCATGGCCTCGTCTTCTGGATGCACAATCAGCATCATGTCCACTTCCCCGTCCCTTGCCTTAACCATTTTAAATGGACTACTGCACTATTTCAAATGCTCAACACAAATGTCTTTAGTACTAGCAAAATAATATGTGATCAGTATGCCTGCAAATCTATGATTTTTCAAACCCAAACACCAGGCAGGCCTCAGCCTGACCTAACAGACTGTATTGAATTTTTTTTTTTTTAAAGTTTGGGAAGGATGCAGTGGGAGCAATGGCGATACTCGGGTGAGTAACGAGTAGTGGCGAGAGCACGTTCGCTCATCACTAGTCCCCGCACATCCTACTACTCCAGAGTGCAATGCTCCATAAGATTGGGACGGTCTCCCTGATCGCATGGTAGCTCCGCCTCCAGGGTCAAGACAATGGTGGTGCTTGTAACCGGAATAGTGTAGCACCAGACTCGATCCATTCAAAGGTGGGAGAACAGAACCACTATTCCTAACAGGTCCATAAAGACGTAGTTTGAGGCGCTTGGTATGGAGGCACTTGTTGCACACAGAGCCTGAACCTCAACCCCATCCAACACCTTTGGGTTGAACCAGAACAGAGACTGTGAGCCCGGCCTCTCCTTCAACATCAGCGTCTGGCCTTAAAAATGCTCTTCTGGATGAACTGTCAAAACTTCTCACTGACAGCTCCAAAAATTTTTATAAAGCCCTCCCGGAAGAGAAGAAGCTCAGGGGCATAACTTTTATTGGTGCAGTGGTTGCAATTGCACCTCAGCCCTGGAGCCTAGGGGGCCCCTAAAGGTCCCTCTGGCAAATATGAAAAGACCATTACTATTAAAAACTTGCAATAGCTGAGGGCCCCATTGATGCTTTTGTATTGGGGCCTACAAGCTTCAAGTTACGCCACTACAGAAGCGGTTATAGTTGCAAATTAAAGTCTATGGATTTAGAATGGGATGTGATAAAATCTTCTGCAGGTGTTATGTTCAGGTGTCCTAAACCTTTTGTCCATACAGTGTAATGAAATCCACTCAGGCCAATGACATGTCTGTGGTAAGGTAAAGTCTATCAATTCTTTTAGTTGTAGTAAATTGGCTTTTGGTGCAAAAAAGATTCTGGGGGGGAAGGGAGCCAAGGATACATTTATATGCAATGAAAAAAAAATAAAAAAATACGTAGATGATTTTGGCAAAGATCCTTATCAAAATCTGCATGACACATTCAGATTTAGTTGCAGATTTGCTCAGATCTTAAAGGGGTTGTCCAGGACTTTAAGATAGCTAAGCATTGATGGCTTAGAAGAATATGTCATCAATGTCTGATTGTTGTGGGTGCAGCACTTGGCATGCCTGCTAATCAGCTGTTCCCGATGTAAGCCAGAACTGCGGCTGGGTACTATACATTCGCACCCTATTCAAAACAATAGGGGCGAATATGCAGTACCTGGCCGCCGCCACTATTCCGTTGACGCAGCTGTGCAGAGCAGTTCCTTCCGACACAGGGAACAGTGGATCGTCGGGGTGTGGAGTGTCACACCCTCACCAATTTGGCCATCAATGTTAACATCCTGGACAACTTCATTAATCCTATGCTTTTTAACAGACTACAATCCACAGTGAAAATCCACGGAAGAAAATGACATGCTAAAATCTGCAATGCCAGCCAATTTTCGCATTGAATTTTCACGCAGCGTGTAGATGAAATTTTTTAAAATCTCCTTTACTTTTCTGCTTCTTTAACCCATCTGCAAATCAGGAAGGAAAATATGCCGCAACACGTCAACATTTTAGACTGCTGGAAATAAATTTATTTTCTATGTGTAAGTAACAAAGAATCTAGTTAGGTCATTTAGGTCGTTTGTGCTGTTCAATCCAATTACTCAGGTCGGAGTCAGGATAGCCCACTGTACAGCAAAGTCAAAAGTGAGCACTCTAATTATAAAGTTCTCACTGATACGTGCAGTGGGAGCAAATTTAGCTTCTTTGCCTGAAGAGGCTTTTTTTTTTCCATTTGCTTGTCCAGAAGCCGGGGACTGTGGCCGACTCTACATCCCTGATACTACAGTAGTACAAGTGCACGGGCAGATCTGTGCTGAGAAGTGAGGGGAGTGTCAGCTCACAAGCCGGAGGATGATAAACTCAATGGGACTATCTATTTTTAACCTCCTGTTCTTTCCTTCTGCTCATGTAATCAGGGCTGCCTGAGCTTTCTCCTCAATGATTTCATATATCCTCGGTCACTACTTTTACAAGTTGTCGTTGTAGAGAAGAAGGGTCCTTTAAATTTGAGACACATTTTGTGGATAGTTTACAGACTTGGGACATCATGTCTGGAGATGGGAGCCCAACTGGACAATTATCGACTACCACAGTCAGTTCTGTGGCTATCCAAGCCGGAGAATCTAGAATTGTGATTGCCATTCTCAAGGTAAGAGCAGCCTTGTTGCATATTATCTCCAGAACCTTTGGAAAAAGAGCTGCATTGCCCTTTAAATACTTGCTGCCCATGACCTTCACTTCTGAACTGTTACTGGCATTGAAGCGGTTAATGTATGGTATGGCTGCACGCTGGCTTGGTAACTGTATCGCCTCTGCTGGTATTTATAAGGAGTAAGTTTTGTATGTCATGTAGTATTATTAACCCTTAGAGTTTTTGCGTCATTGATGGAGAGAACTTGCACGTGGTCATGTAGCCTTTGGCATCGGTCATGGCCTTGGCTGCATTTTCCAAAAATAATGAATGATTTTTCGTAAATTAAGTACTCAGAATTAAAAACCTGTATGCAAATAGAAATAGATGGTTTCTTAAAATAAAAAAAAAAATAAAAAAAAGCAATTGGAAATTGTCCATTACCATAAAAATATGGTGCGATTGTGAATGATGGCTTGTATAAAGTAAGACTTCACAGAACAATGAAAAGCAAATCTAATCGATTGAGTCTTGGAATCTCCCTTCTCTGTCCATTTGTTGAAAATTTTGCTCAGATATTTCTTAGAATTTTCTGGGAAAGTTGGGTAGGAACATAGGCAGATATAGCAGATAGCACTCAGGTTTCTCCCAGCACCGAATCACCAACTTGTGCAAAGAAATATGAAATGATACTTCTACAAAATCACAGACAATCCACAATGAGTGACCACCAATATCTATGTTTCTCCAAAAATTATTGTATGCAAAGTTGTAAAAGCTTGTGCATTGTGAGTGTACGGCAACAGTGATAATTCTGGGGCACTGTATTGTCTCCTGGAGGAAATGTCTCTATGGGAGAATGTCCTGGTTCTTGCACGTTTCTGGTCTATTGGTTTTTGTTTCATGATGATGCCTTTGGGATGGTCAACTGTTGTGAAATTGGATTTTGGGCTCCCCCGGTGGCCACTGGTGGAATTGAACTGGTGTGCATCATCCTCTCTGTTCACCTGTTTCCATCAGGATGTGGGAGTCGCTATTTAGCCTTGCTCCTCTGTCACTTCCATGCCGGTCAACATTGTAATCAGAAGCCTTTCTGTGCATGTTCCTGCTGCTAGACAACTCCCAGCTAAGTTGGACTTTAGTCCTTGTTTGTTTTTGCATTTTGTTCCAGTTCACAGCTGTAGTTTCGTTTCTGTGTCTGGAAAGCTCTTGTGATCTGAAATTGCCACTCTGATGTTATGAGTTAATACTAGAGTCTTAAAGTAATTTCAGGATGGTGTTTTGATAGTGTTTTTAGCTGACCATGAAAGTGCCCTTTCTGTCTTCCTGCTATCTAGTAAGCGGACCTCAATTTTGCTAAACCTATTTTCATACTACGTTTGTCATTTCATCTAATATCACCGCCAATATTTGTGGGGGCCTCTGTCTGCCTTTCGGGGAAATTTCTCTAGAGGTGAGCCAGGACTGTATTTTCCTCTGCCAGGATTAGTTAGTCCTCCGGCCGGCGCTGGGCGTCTAGGGATAAAACGCAGGCTACGCTACCCGGCTACTGTTAGTTGTGCGGCAGGTTTAGTTCATGGTCAGTTTAGTTTCCATCCTTCCAAGAGCTAGTTCTTATGTTTGCTGGGCTATGTTCTCTTGCCATTGAGAACCATAACAGTTTGACCGGCCAGAAAGGGTTAAATTAATTGACAGAGAAAGGCGAGAAAAGAGAAGTCTGCTGAAGATTTTTTTTTTTTTTTTTTTCCTTCAGTTCTGAGTGTGCTTGTAATTGAATCTATTTCAAGTCTGCCTATATTGCAGCCTTTCTCTCTCTCTCTCCTTCTAATCCTGGAATGGCTCTGTGTTCACCTGTTTAAAATGGATATTCAGAGTTTAGCTGCAGGTTTGAATAATCTTACCACGAAAGTTCAAAATTTACAAGATTTTGTTGTTCATGTTCCTATATCTGAACCTAGAATTCCTTTGCCTGAATTTTTCTCGGGGAATAGATCTTGCTTTCAAAATTTCAAAAATAATTGCAAGTTGTTTTTGTCCCTGAAATCTCGCTCTGCTGGAGATCCTGCTCAGCAGGTCAGGATTGTGATTTCCTTACTCCGGGGTGACCCTCAGGATTGGGCTTTTGCATTGGCTCCAGGGGATCCTGCGTTGCTCAATGTGGATGCGTTTTTTCTGGCCTTGGGGTTGCTTTATGAGGAACCTCAGTTAGAACTTCAGGCGGAAAAGGCCTTGATGTCCCTATCTCAGGGGCAAGACGAAGCTGAAATATACTGCCAGAAATTCCGTAAATGGGCTGTGCTTACTCAGTGGAATGAGTGCGCCCTGGCGGCGAATTTCAGAGAGGGTCTCTCTGATGCCATTAAGGATGTTATGGTGGGGTTCCCTGTGCCTGCGGGTCTGAATGAGTCCATGACAATGGCTATCCAGATCGATAGGCGTCTGCGGGAGCGCAAACCTGTGCACCATTTGGCGGTGTCTACTGAGAAGACGCCAGAGAATATGCAATGTGATAGAATTCTGTCCAGAAGTGAACGGCAGAATTTTAGACGAAAAAATGGGTTGTGCTTCTATTGCGGTGATTCAACTCATGTTATATCAGCATGCTCTAAGCGTACTAAGAAGCTTGATAAGTCTGTTTCAATTGGCACTTTACAGTCTAAGTTTATTCTATCTGTGACCCTGATTTGTTCTTTATCATCTATTACCGCGGATGCCTATGTCGACTCTGGCGCCGCTTTGAGTCTTATGGATTGGTCCTTTGCCAAACGCTGTGGGTATGATTTGGAGCCTCTTGAAACTCCTATACCCCTGAAGGGGATTGACTCCACCCCATTGGCTAGCAATAAACCACAATACTGGACACAAGTAACTATGCGGATTAATCCGGATCACCAGGAGATTATTCGCTTTCTTGTGCTGTATAACCTACATGATGTGTTGGTGCTTGGATTGCCATGGCTGCAATCTCATAACCCAGTCCTCGACTGGAAAGCTATGTCTGTGTTAAGCTGGGGATGTAAGGGGACGCATGGGGACGTACTTGTGGTTTCCATTTCATCATCTATTCCCGCTGAGATTCCTGAATTCTTGACGTTTTTGAAGAACCTAAGCTTGGTTCATTACCTCCGCACCGGGAGTGCGATTGTGCCATAGATTTGATTCCGGGTAGTAAATACCCTAAGGGTCGTTTATTTAATCTGTCTGTGCCTGAACATGCTGCTATGCGAGAATATATAAAGGAGTCCTTGGAAAAGGGACATATTCGTCCTTCGTCATCTCCCTTAGGAGCCGGTTTTTTCTTTGTGGCTAAGAAAGATGGCTCTTTGAGGCCGTGCATTGATTATCAGCTTTTGAATAAGATCACGGTTAAATATCAATATCCGTTGCCACTGCTGACTGATTTGTTTGCTCGCATAAAGGGGGCCAAGTGGTTCTCTAAGATAGATCTCCGTGGGGCGTATAATTTGGTGCGAATTAAGCAGGGGGATGAGTGGAAAACCGCATTTAATACGCCCGAGGGCCACTTTGAGTATTTGGTGATGCCTTTTGGTCTTTCAAATGCCCCTTCAGTCTTTCAGTCCTTTATGCATGACATTTTCCGTGATTATTTGGATAAATTTATGATCGTGTATCTGGATGATATTTTGATTTTTTCGGATGACTGGGACTCTCATGTCCAGCAGGTCAGGAGGGTTTTTCAGGTTTTGCGGTCTAATTCCTTGTGTGTGAAGGGTTCTAAGTGCGTTTTTGGGGTTCAAAAGATTTCCTTTTTGGGATATATTTTTTCCCCCTCTTCCATCGAGATGGATCCTGTCAAGGTTCAGGCTATTTGTGATTGGACGCAACCCTCTTCTCTTAAGAGTCTTCAGAAATTTTTGGGCTTTGCTAACTTTTATCGTCGATTTATTGCTGGTTTTTCTGAATGTTGTTAAACCATTGACTGATTTGACTAAGAAGGGTGCTGATGTTGCTGATTGGTCCCCTGCTGCTGTGGAGGCCTTTCAGGAGCTTAAGCGCCGCTTTTCTTCCGCCCCTGTGCTGCGTCAGCCTGATGTTGCTCTTCCTTTTCAGGTTGAGGTCGACGCTTCTGAAATCGGAGCTGGGGCGGTTTTGTCGCAGAGAAGTTTCGATTGCTCCGTGATGAGACCTTGTGCTTTTTTCTCACGTAAATTTTCGCCCGCCGAGCGGAATTATGATGTTGGGAATCGGGAGCTTTTGGCCATGAAGTGGGCTTTTGAGGAGTGGCGTCATTGGCTTGAGGGGGCTAGACATCAGGTGGTGGTATTGACTGACCACAAAAATCTAATTTATCTTGAGTCCGCCAGACGCCTGAATCCTAGACAGGCGCGCTGGTCGTTGTTTTTCTCTCGGTTTAATTTTGTGGTGTCCTACCTGCCGGGTTCTAAGAATGTTAAGGCGGATGCCCTTTCTAGGAGTTTTGAGCCTGACTCCCCTGGTAATTCTGAACCTACAGGTATCCTTAAGGATGGAGTGATATTGTCTGCCGTTTCTCCAGACCTGCGGCGGGCCTTGCAGGAGTTTCAGGCGGATAGACCTGATCGTTGCCCACCTGGTAGACTGTTTGTTCCTGATGATTGGACCAGTAAAGTCATTTCTGAGGTTCATTCTTCTGCGTTGGCAGGTCATCCTGGAATCTTTGGTACCAGGGATTTGGTGGCAAGGTCCTTCTGGTGGCCTTCCCTGTCTCGAGATGTGCGAGGCTTCGTGCAGTCTTGTGACGTTTGTGCTCGGGCCAAGCCTTGTTGTTCTCAGGCTAGTGGATTGTTGTTGCCCTTGCCTATCCCGAAGAGGCCCTGGACGCACATCTCGATGGATTTTATTTCGGATCTTCCTGTTTCTCAGAAGATGTCTGTCATCTGGGTGGTGTGTGATCGTTTCTCTAAGATGGTCCATTTGGTTCCCCTGCCTAAGTTGCCTTCTTCTTCCGAGTTGGTTCCTCTGTTTTTTCAAAATGTGGTCCGTTTGCATGGTATTCCGGAGAATATCGTTTCTGACAGAGGTACCCAATTCGTGTCTAGATTTTGGCGAGCATTCTGTGCTAGGATGGGCATAGATTTGTCTTTCTCGTCTGCTTTCCATCCTCAGACTAATGGCCAGACCGAGCGGACGAATCAGACCTTGGAGACATATTTGAGGTGTTTTGTGTCTGCAGATCAGGATGATTGGGTTGCTTTTTTGCCTTTAGCGGAGTTTGCCCTCAATAATCGGGCCAGCTCTGCCACCTTGGTGTCTCCCTTTTTCTGTAATTCGGGGTTTCATCCTCGATTTTCTTCTGGTCAGGTGGAATCTTCGGATTGTCCTGGAGTGGATGCTGTGGTGGAGAGGTTGCATCAGATTTGGGGGCAGGTAGTGGACAATTTGAAGTTGTCCCAGGAGAAGACTCAGCTTTTTGCCAACCGCCGGCGTCGGGTTGGTCCTCGGCTTTGTGTTGGGGACTTGGTGTGGTTGTCTTCTCGTTTTGTCCCTATGAGGGTTTCTTCTCCCAAGTTTAAGCCTCGGTTCATCGGCCCGTACAAGATATTGGAGATTCTTAACCCTGTGTCCTTCCGTTTGGACCTCCCTGCATCTTTTTCTATTCATAATGTTTTTCATCGGTCATTATTGCGCAGGTATGAGGTACCGGTTGTGCCTTCCGTTGAGCCTCCTGCTCCGGTGTTGGTTGAGGGCGAGTTGGAGTACGTTGTGGAAAAAATCTTGGACTCCCGTGTTTCCAGACGGAAACTCCAGTATCTGGTCAAATGGAAGGGATACGGTCAGGAGGATAATTCTTGGGTGACTGCCTCTGATGTTCATGCCTCCGATTTGGTCCGTGCCTTTCATAGGGCTCATCCTGATCGCCCTGGTGGTTCTGGTGAGGGTTCGGTGCCCCCTCCTTGAGGGGGGGGTACTGTTGTGAAATTGGATTTTGGGCTCCCCCAGTGGCCACTGGTGGAATTGAACTGGTGTGCATCATCCTCTCTGTTCACCTGTTTCCATCAGGATGTGGGAGTCGCTATTTAGCCTTGCTCCTCTGTCACTTCCATGCCGGTCAACATTGTAATCAGAAGCCTTTCTGTGCATGTTCCTGCTGCTAGACAACTCCCAGCTAAGTTGGACTTTAGTCCTTGTTTGTTTTTGCATTTTGTTCCAGTTCACAGCTGTAGTTTCGTTTCTGTGTCTGGAAAGCTCTTGTGATCTGAAATTGCCACTCTGATGTTATGAGTTAATACTAGAGTCTTAAAGTAATTTCAGGATGGTGTTTTGATAGTGTTTTTAGCTGACCATGAAAGTGCCCTTTCTGTCTTCCTGCTATCTAGTAAGCGGACCTCAATTTTGCTAAACCTATTTTCATACTACGTTTGTCATTTCATCTAATATCACCGCCAATATTTGTGGGGGCCTCTGTCTGCCTTTCGGGGAAATTTCTCTAGAGGTGAGCCAGGACTGTATTTTCCTCTGCCAGGATTAGTTAGTCCTCCGGCCGGCGCTGGGCGTCTAGGGATAAAACGCAGGCTACGCTACCCGGCTACTGTTAGTTGTGCGGCAGGTTTAGTTCATGGTCAGTTTAGTTTCCATCCTTCCAAGAGCTAGTTCTTATGTTTGCTGGGCTATGTTCTCTTGCCATTGAGAACCATAACAGTCAACTTTTCCTGGCCTTAACATTTTTGCTCTCACATATACTATTCTCTGAAATGATCAAGTGTCTCAGAGAGATTACTTTGAAAATCCGGCTGGGAACCATAGCCCAAGACCAAACTAGACGAGCTTGTCCTAGAGTAGCTCTTACCAGCGCCGATGCAGGTGATTAACAGGTCTCTTCCCAAGTACATGTGAGGGAAAGACATGTCAATCACCTGGACCGACTCAGAGAAAATCCAACCAGGAGCGGAGCCAGTCTAGTCTGGTCTCCAGTATGGTCCCTGTCACGCGCAGTGTCGGAAAGACTAAGTGCAACACGAAGGGATAAGGGGAAGGGAACCCAACAACAGGGAAAGGGGGAGTGGAGGCCCCTAGGGAGATCTAATGTCAACTTGTCTGCCCTTAGTGCCCCTATAGGTTCCGCACCTATCGCTGAGCAGGATACCTAACCCCTGCCTGACCCTGGCAATAAACCCTGAATAGGGAAGGACAAGATAGCACTAGTCAATCCCCACTACCACTAAAGACAGATGGGATACACAAACAAGGGGAACACTAAGCTTGAGTAGACTCAGAGATAAACACAGATGTCTTCCAAACACCAAAGAGGAAGATAGCCGACTGTTATAGCTCCAAGGTTCAACAGGTAAATGGAAATGGAAATATCACCAGCAACTCCCAGCAGCAAGCTGGGAGTTATAAACACCCTGGTTCAGGTGGGTCAACTAGAGCCGGGGGAGTTTGCCACTGGGTCCTAAAGTCAGAATTACTAGGAAGAAGTCTGTAAACAACCGCTGAGACCTTCTGCAGCTAGATGCAGTGCGACGTCTGCAACCTCTGACACACAATGAAAGACAAAAACCCGAACAAATATCCAGTACTTTAAATAAAGAGAATGTTTATTTAAGGATACATAAACCATAAGGAGAGGTGGGGAGGTACCAAAAGAAACAAAAGAAAGAGGGGGCAACATGGGGGACACCGATTGCCTGAAACTCAATATAAATATACACAATGTGGTCCAGAAAGAATTATTATATCATGGTATGCTTATATAGTCCTATAAAGAGTCATTATGCCACACAAATTAGAAGCGCAATATAATCTTAATCAAGAGACAAGTGCAAAAAGTGTACAGGCATTTCAAAGGTTAAACCAGTATACATAAAGTTCATCATGCATGGGGGCTGAAATGAGGCTACTAGTCACCAAGCATATGTATGCATCCATAGCTCAAAGTATATTTAGTCACATCCAAGAGTTAGCCATGAGCCACCCAATAAATTACCTTGTGCCTGTAGATTCAGAGTCCCCGTGATGCGCCTTGCCCCGACGCGCGTTTCGGCATCTGCCTTCGTCGTCTGACACACCCATAACAGTCCCTGGATGGGACCTTCTAGGTATATTTTCTCTGAAAAGTTATGGAGCAATTCAGAGAATAATGTAAATGTCTGTAATCATGCAGCCAGGCTGCGATTTATGCTACCCGCTGTTTGTGCAGGATAAATGACCTGATAGGTTCACTTTAATTGAGTGATAGGTATGGAGGCATAGTAGGTGCAGTGTCAAAAGGAGAAAAAGAGCACTACTGCAATTATGCACACTACACCGGAAAATAGTAAAAAAATTATATAAAAACTTTATTGGCACATGATACAACACTTGACATAAAACACATAATTAAAAACAAAAGTGGGTACAACCACTCAACATCCTGGAAAAATAAACATCAAGTCATCAGTATGTTAAAAAACGCAACCCTGTACCGAAACCTATAGTTAGTTCCATAAACATTGTAAAATCTAATAACTAATATAATCCAGGGTATGCACAACCATAAATTATGATACGGGTCTCCTCCCTATAAAGACCTTCATAAGGCAATAAGGGTCATAGAATCCACAGCAGTCGGCTGTCCAAAAAAATAAATGAAAGACCCCCACAGGCACAGTTGCCAGTACACAGGCAGAGGTGTAAGAGATCAAAAGTGGAAGTGAAAGCCAAAACCTGACAATACAATACCACTGTTTGTAATATAGCGATAAACAGCACAAATGCCCCAAACGGTAGGGGGGAACTTACACCAATAGCCAGTAGATCAAGAGACTGAATCAGACAAAGGGGCCGAACCCAATACCAGGACGTAAGTGGCGGACCCAGATGCGGCCCCGTACGGGTTACGGCGATACGCGTGGGGCCACATTTGGGTCCTTGCAAAAAATGTGATATATAGCCATTCAGTCATGGCATACACGAGCCTGATCAGGTCTAAGATATCTATTTTGTAATGAATGCAGGTTGTGTTGTGAAATTTGTTGTCAGAACAGCTTTTATATCAATATTTTTCTAAAAGGGGTTTGAGACATGAAAAAAAATGCACAAACCATGTGTTTTTAAATCAATAAAATTATAATCACTCGCTCTTACCCCAGTGAATCCAACACAGGCTACTCCGATCTGTGGTGAAACAGAAAACAATGACATCTTGTTCTTTAGCTACCTGACCTCTGAGACCTGTGATTGGCTGCAGAGGTCAAGTGACTAGAAAGGCAAGAAATAAGATGCACAACCTGTACCGAAGAGGACGGCAGTCTGACGTTAAAATCCTAGAATGTTAGAGTTGGAAGGGACGTCCAAGGTCATCGTGTCCAACCCTCTGCTCAAAGCAGGATTACCTAAATCATCTCAGACAGAGGTCTGTCCAGCCTATGAAGAGTTCCATTGATGGAGAACTCACCACCTCCAGCGGCAGCCTGTTCCACTCACTGATCATCCTCACTGCCCTTTCAGTTTCAATCCATTGCTTCTCATAGATGTGTTAGAGTAAAGGTTACTATCTTGGTATGTTTGCACAATTCCAAACGCTTTTGAACATTCTATATCGGAATGTTGGCGATATTCTGGATCACTCTATGTTGGTTTGGGTCAGGAAGTCTGAAGTCCATTCGACACATATATATGATATGTTTGTGTGCTTGTGTGAATTAGAAAGTTCTGTTGAGCTGAGGGTTAATTGTATACCTATCATGTATCTTTTAGACAGTACTATTTTTGATGTTTTAAATTTTAATAAGGATAATGGCCTTGGCTGTAGCTTGGCATGAGGCCCAGGTTATAATCTGGAGTACGCATGCACTGTAGACACATCCCTGTGGTGTATCATCTCATAGTCTTAGATTATAAAGGGGCAAAATAATCCGCCACAAAGTGAAAAACTAAGGGGCGTAATTATAGTAGGGGTAGGGCTTACAATTGCACCCAGGCCCCGGAGCCTAGGGGGGCCCATATGAGAAGACTATTACTCTTAAAGATCCCCAGAAATGGGGGCCCTGTTTGGTTGGGGACCACAGGCTTCAGGTTACACCAGTGCTTAAACTGGTTATTACTAAATCACACGTGTGCGTAATAGAACATACACTGGTTATTTATGTAAGCATCCAAAGAGTGATTAGCGTATCGTTGGGATTTGAATTCGCCGGTTTTGTTGAGGTTTTTCAAAAGGTTCGATTCACAGTAAATACATTTGCCATGAACCGAATATTCCTTATTATGCTCTGTGATACTTCCAGGTCCCAGAACATAGTAGATATAAGGCTAGGTTCACATTGCGTTAAGGCAATCCGTTTAGCGCTAGCGGATTGAGCTAATGCAATGTCTTTTTAGGGGTCGCGTTTAGGGGTCGCGTTAACGTCCCCGCTCTCGCAGATCCCCGATCTGCCAGAGTGGGGAACGGACCTCGGGCACGCCGCGGACGCTGCAAGCAGCATCCGAGGCACGCCACAAAAGAACGGCACATCGCTAGCATGTCCCGAAAGTGGCACGCGCTAGCGATGCGCTTCAGCAAAAAATCACATTGCTGTCAATGGGTGCGCTAACGGACCCGTTGCACGGCGTTAATTGCGAAATTTTCGCCGTGCAACGCTGTCCGTTAGCGTTAACCCATTAACGCAATGTGAACCTAGCCTAAGAAACAAAAAAAACAAAAAAACAAACACCTAATAGTCCCCTCACTGCTCATTTATCCAGCTTCCTCGTTGCTTGCCACCAGCCTTCCACTCTTCTTCGTTCTGCCGTCATGCACTGCATCTCCATCTCCTTCATTATAGGCCAGGTATTCCGGCTCAGTCACTGCACGTTGTAAGGTTGCAGCGCATGTCATGACTATACAGAGATGCGGAGCCCTACAAAATAAAGAAAAGGACCGGTTGACTGGCAGCAAGCAGCCGGAGAGGCAACTGGTGGGGTGAATTTTTTAAAAATAATTGCTGGCTCTACATGGTTCTCTAAAATGGCAGCCATGCATTTTTTTGTTATCGAATCACAATGTGTTCGAATTCACGTGCAAATGCAATTTAAGGAGATTCAACTCCAATTCAAACTTCTGAGGATCGATCTGCAATCTCTACTTCCAACAGTAGCTGTATCTGGCAAGTTTACCTAGAATTCATTCATTCATTCATTCATTCATTCATTCATTCATATTATTACTAAAATGATTGGTATAACGTCACATTACATTGTGTGTTATACCAAAAAGAAGTTGTTGGAAGGTTAATTACCCAAACTGGGAACATCACGCTCTCAGACTCTCTGTCTGCGTATCACCGTCTCCTGATCGGTGACTCTCAGAACCTCAATAACTTTTCTGATAAAACACTCTTAGGCTAGGATCACACGAGCCTAAATTCTCTCACCCGAAAGAATCGGATCGATTATGCAAATCACACTCTGATCAAACTTAGATCAGAGTGTGATCAAAATCTCTCACATGAGAAGATGGAGAGAAAAATTGTCGGAGGATCTTTCTTGAAAATTTCTACAAAAGTATTAACTAATAGCACGAAAGCAATACACATTCCAACAAAAATACATTCTTTAATCTAGCATTAATAGTACTTGAAGGGTGGCAGATTCTAAATATTCTGGATCATCAGACAGTCAAGAAATAATATATCACTTGTGAATCTAAAATAAAGTGTATAATCATTGTTAAAACTTTTTTTTTATATTCATGGTAGTTTTATAATTGGCTATGTATAAACGATACCGGTTTTGGGATGTTTCAGTATGTATTGTAATTCCGCACTGAAAACAAGGGCCATCTTCTGGACTGTCAGATGCTGGATGGAAGGAATTTTTCTGTAACTAGGCAGAAGAAAATCAAAATCTGTCATTCTTTTAAAACACGTCAAAAGACTGTGGTTATTTTTGTAGCCTGAGATCTTTGGTTAGAATAGTTTACAACGGTGAAAATGTCTAGAACAGACCCACGCTGCAAACAGCTGCAGCAAGACATAGCAAGGGAGGCAAGGACTATTTTAAGTCAGAATGGAATGGCTTAAAATAGTGTTTTCCCTGCTGTAGGCTGAAAGTCACAGCAATTAAATCGTGTAACAAACCTATGACAGACTATTGAGTAGAGATGAGCGGGTCTTTTAAAATTCAAATTAGCTGACTTTGCCAAACTTTCCCCAAAAATTTGATTTGTGGCAAATCTCCATACTGGAAAGCTTTCAATTGCTCAGAAAATACACTCTACAGGAGAGAGAAAGAATGGACTCCACTGATCATAAGAGCCGACACTCTGCAGAAGAGAAGGACCCCGCTGATCATAAGAGCCGACACTCTGCAGAAGAGAAGGACCCCGCTAATCATAAGAGCTGACACTCTGCAGAAGAGAAGGACCCCGCTGATCATAAGAGCCGACACTCTGCAGAAGAGAAGGACCCCGCTGATCATAAGAGCTGACACTCTGCAGAAGAGAAGGACCCCCCTGACCATAAGAGATTACACTCTACAGAAGAGAGAGAGGTCCCTGCTGACCATAAGAGCTTACACTCTACAGAAGAGAGAGGACCCCAGTGATCATAAAAGATTACACTCTACAGAAGAGAGAGAAAATCCCACTGATCATAAGAGCTTATACTCTGCAGAAGAGAGAGAGAGGACCTTGCTGATCATAAGAGCTGACACTCTAGATGAGAGAGGACCCCACTGACTTTATGAGCTTACACTTTACAGGAAAGGACCCCCCTTATCATAAGAGCTTGCATTGTACAGATGAGGGAGAGGTCATTGCTAATCATAAGAGCTTACACTCTTCATGAAATTCAACTTGAATTTGATTCCCTAGAAATCATGTGGCCCCATTGGTATGGGGTCACACAAGAGCATATCTCACAACTTTGTAGCCTTTATAAAGTAATTTTCCTCCTATTAAAGCCCAAGATCATCCTTTCATGGCACCCGTAAAGTATGATGTCAACAAAAGTGCACCACAAACAGTATGATTCCCCCACAGTGAATTCCTCCACAATGTCTTCCACATACACAGTATCGTGACCTTACTGTACCCCACCTCAACTCCCCTGGCAAATTATGGTGACCCCATCACAGTATGATCCCTCACCTGTAACCACCCACACAGCCCTCCATGCAGTATAATGGACAGCATAAAAACCTTCACACGATAATTGCTTGCATACAGTATTAACCCCTTTTGTTTTGTACAGCTGACATGTGCGCGCAATAGCGGCGGGTGAAATCGCGATTCACCCGCCGGTATTAACTTGTTAAATGCCGCTGTCAAACACTGACAGCGGCATTTAACTACAGCTTCCGTCCGCGTGGCCGGAAATGCGTGCATCACCGACCCCGTCACAGGATCGGGGGTCGGCGATGCATCAGGATGGTAACCATAGAGGTCCTTGAGACCTCTATGGTTACTGAAGCAGGCCTGCTGTAAGCGCCACCCTGTGGTCGGCGCTCATAGCAAGCCTGCAATTCAGCTACATAGCAGCGATCTGATGATCGCTGCTATGTAGCTGAGCCGATCAAGTGGTGCCAGCTTCTAGCCTCCCATGGAGACTTTTGAAGCATGGCAAAAGTTAAAAAAAAAGTTTTTAAAAATATGAAAAAAAATTAAAAAAAATATAAAACTTTAAATCACTCCCCTTTCACCCCATCCAAAATAAAACAATAAAAAAAAATCAAACCTACACATTATTTGGTATCGCCGCATTCAGTATCGCCCGATCTATCAATAAAAAAAGCATTAACCTGATCGCTAAACAGTGTAGCGAGAAAAAAAATTAAAAGCCAGAATTACGTTTTTTTGGTCGCCGCAACATTGCATTAAAATGGAATAAAGGGCGATCAAAAGAACGGATCTGCACAAAAGTGGTATCATTAAAAATATCATCTCGGCACGCAAAAACTAAGCCCTCACCTGACCCCAGATCACAAAATATGGAGATGCTATGGGTATTGGAAATTACGCATTTTTTTTTTTTTTTATTTTTTTTTTAGCAAAGTTTTGAATTTTTTTTCACCACTTGGATAAAAAATAACCTAGACATGTTTGGTGTCTATGAACTCGTAATGACCTGGAGAATCATAATATCAGGTCAGTTTTAGCATTTAGTGAAGCTAGCAAAAAGGCCAAACAAAAAACAAGTGTGGGATTGCACTTTTTTTCAATTTCACCACACTTGGAATTTTTTTCCCGTTTTCTAGTACAAGACATGGTAAAACCAATGGTGTCATTCAAAAGTACAACTCGTCCCACAAAAAATAAGCCCTCAAATGACCATATTGATGGAAAAATAAAAAAAGTTATGGCTCTGGGAAGGAAGGGAGCGAAAAACGAAAACACAAAAACTAAAAAGGGTCGCGGCGGGAAGGGGTTAATGACCCCCACATAGCCCTCCAAATATTATAAAAGCCCTCCATACAGTATAATGGTCCCCATAGTCCTCCATATTGTATACTGCACCCATAATCCTTCATATAGTATACTGTACCCCATAGTCCTCTATATAATGCACTCCCCATAGTCCTCCATATCAGAGGCGTAGCTAGGGTTTTGGTTCCGGGGGGCGAAACTGAGTGTGCCCCTAACCAGGTAACCTTGACTACAACTGGGTGACGTGCCCTAATAGTGGAGGAGAACCTCAGCAGATGACCACACTGTTACTGAAAATTATCTCTATATAAAGACCAACATGGATATTACCGCCATATGGTCAGTGGTGGTAGATACAAGTCTTACAGAACATATCAGAGATCGCAGCACAGTTATAGATGGTGACTTACCGCTGACATTCTTTCTGATGGAGTCATTCACTTTTCATGTCTTTTCCATCTGGCCCAGACCAACATGACAACTTCTTCCAGCCAGGACTCGTCTGCAGAGAATACAACAAAGACATGTTTCACTTCTCATATTCCAGCCCCCATCACCATCTATTCCCAACCTGCACAACCTCCTCATATCCCAATACTGAGCTACTGCTGCTGTATGTGTCCACATTACTGCACCTGCTGTGTGGTTCTTTGTGCCCTCTAAATTCTAAACAACCCTCTAGAATATAGTAATGCCGAGTGAAAGTGCCCTAGAAAACAGTGCCCATATTTTGCCCCCTAGAAAGTAATAATGCCCTGTGTGGCCCTTTGATGGTCACAGTAACCCGAGTTCCCCTATAACAATAAGTGCCCACTTTACATTTAATAATGTCCCCAGTCTCCTCCCTGTACAGCTCCCCTATATACAGCATGATGCTCTTTTATACGCAGTATAATGCCCCCTCACTTTATAGTACCACCCACACAGTATACTGACCCCTTAGTAGCCCCCAAACTGATGGCTCCAACACTGTATGATGGCCCCTTCACTGTAATCCCCACACTGTATGATTGCCCCCTCACTGTAATCTCCACACTGTATGATGCCCCCCTAGATAGCCTCCATATGGTACATTGCACTCCCCATAAGCCTCCATATAGTATAATGGACTCCCCATAAACCTCCATATAATATAATGCACTTCCCATAGGCCTACTATATACTGAAAACTCCACCTTTAGGCAGACTCTGTAGCACAAGGCAGCACCCCATAGGCAAACCCTGTAGTATAAAGCAGCACCCCATAGGCAGACCCTGTAGTATAAGGCAGCACTCCCATAGGCAGACCTTGTAGTATAAGGCAGCACCCCCATAGGCAGACCTTGTAGTATAAGACATCACCCCCATAGGCAGACCTTGTAGTATAAGGGAGCACCCCCATACGCAGAACCTGTAGTATAAGACAGCACCCCATTGGCAGACCCTGTAGTATAAGGCAGCACCCCACAAGCAGACCCTGTAGTATAAGACAGCACCAACATAGGCAGACTCTGTAGTGTATGGCAGCACCCCACAGGCAGACCCTGTAGTATAAGACAGCACCCCCATAGGCAAACCCTGTAGTATATGGCAGCACCCCCATAGGCAGACTCTGTAGTATAAGGCAGCACCCCTATAGGCAAACCCTGTAGTATAAGGCAGCACCCCTATAGGCAAACCCTGTAGTATAAGGCAGCCCCAATAAAAAATACTCACCTGTCTTCCTCCGCAGCTCTGAGCGCCCGCTCATCTCCTGACAGCGGGCACCGGGCAGTGACACCAACGCACCCCCTGTCAGTGTCTGCGTCGGTGACATCAGATGCTTAGAGGGGGATGATGGGAGGAGTGTAGTGCTCCTTTTCCCATCAATGCGATCAGATGTATCAGCTGAATGCTGGAACAGCTGACCTTGTAATGACAGGCGGGGAGCCCACGCCTGCTCAGGGGCACCATAGTGGCCGGGCGGCAGAGCAGGGAGATCGATTCTCCCTGCTCTGCCACAGAATGTAACTGTATCGGTGTGCTGTGGGCGCCGATACAGATGCAGTAGCGTAGCTCTGGGTGGGCCCCCTCAGAGCACGAGGCCCCAGGCAACAGCCCCCTCTGCCCCCCCCGGTAGCTACACTACTGCTCCATATCATTTAATTAATTCACATAGTTCTCCATATAGCATAATTCACTCCCCATAGTCCTCCATATAGTATAATGCACTCTCCACAGTCCTCCATATAGTATAATGCACTCTCCACGGTCCTCCATATAGTATAATGCACTCTTCATAGTCCTCCATACAGTATAATGTACTCCCATAGTGCTCCATATAGTATAATGGACTCTCCATAGTTCTCCATATAGTATAATTTTCCCCTCATAGTTCTCCATATAGTATAATTCACTCCCCATAGTCCTCCATATAGTATAATGTACTCCCATAGTGCTCCATATAGTATATTGCACCCCTCATAGTCCTCCATATAGTATAATTTACACCTCATAGTCCTCCATATAGTATAATGCACTTCCAATAGTTCTCCTTACAATATACTGAACTCCCCATAGTCCTCAATACAGTACAATGCACTCCTCATAATCCTCCATAGTCCATACAGTATAAAGCACTCTCTACACTCCTCCATACAGTATAATGCACTACTCATAGTCATTTATACAGTATTATGGCACCCACAATGTACTCATTGATTTGAAAATAAAACCAACAATACTCACCTCTCCCTCTTGTTTTCCCACTGCGCCGATCTCTGCAGCGAGCGTTCTGATGCACTAATCTCAGCGCTGCACATCTCAGCACAGCAGGCGCCATGTAGTAGTGTCATTGCACCTACTTGGCTGAGTTGCAGATGCCAAGGAAGGATGATGGGAGAGGGAACCTGACAATCCAGGATGCCAATAAAGTTGAATTTGTGATGATGCGCGGCATAGCTGGTGCCCACGCTGGCAGTCTTTTATGTAGCAGAATATTGGTAAGGATTCTGTAAATCTAATGTCAGAACAAGTACTTAAAAAAAAAAAAAAATGTGTCAGCAGGTTTTTGCTACCCCATCTGAGAGGAACATGATTGAGGGGCAGACACCCTGATTCCAGTGATGTGTCACTTATTGGCTGCTTGTTGCATTTTTTTTCTATAAAGTCAGTTTTATCTGCTGCAAATCTACCAGTTTTCTGAAAGCGGAGCTCTGTATAACCCCGCCCACACCATTGATTGGCGGATTTCTGTGTACACTGTGCATAGGCAGAAAGCTGCTAGTAGGTGTTGGGGGTGTGCTCATACAGAAAACATGAATATTTAGGAGTAGATGGCAGCATGTTCACGAGTCCTCTAGTGATAATCTCCTGCTGAAAACCCCATGATTTTAAGAAAACTACAGCAAGCACTCCAGTAGATGACATCGCTGGATTTGAGGTCTCTCTCTACCTCTATATTAGGGTGAAAAAACCTGGCAATAGATTCCTTTTAAAGGGAAAAAATCTGCAATCATAATTCACCAATATTCCAGATACAAGCAAGCAGTCAGGTACTGACTAGACGAGTCCAGCTTCTCTCAATAGGAGAGAATTGAGAGAATCTTGATGCCACTAGTCGGCATGTGACCGCTAGTATACAAATTGCATATTTATGCGTTTAACTGCCAGCTCCTAATGGGAATATTGGAAAAAACGTGACAACATGCACACTGCCATAATTGGTCAATCTGCAGTCACACACAGTTAAGCCAAGCCCAGAAAACCCCTTTTAATAGGATGAAAACTCACCCTATAGCCTTATTCAGACGAGTGTAATTTACATCTGTGTGCGGTCTCTGTGCATAGCATACTGACAATACATGGAAAAATGGTATTTAATGTACCAGCTCTGGCCCAAAGTGTGGAGAAATGCAGCATGCGCAAGTCTATTCTGTTTGAGACCTTGTTCACAAGTTCAGTATTTGGTCAGTATTTTACATCAGTATTTGTAAGCCAAAACCAGGAGCGGGTGATAAATACAGAAGTGGTGACGTGTTTCTATTATACTTTTTCTCTGATTGTTCCACTCCTTATTCTGGCTTACAAATACTGAGGTAAAATACTGAATATGTGAACATGACCTTATGAAGTCAATTAGTCTTACACATTAGATCGTCGGCCGAACCCATCAATATAGCGGGTATAGGTGAATCATTTTGCCAAGGCCAAGCTTCCTTTCCCAGTTACAGCCACCATTGTCTATACTTCAGCTTTACTTATTCTATGTATTATCATATGAACACAAATAGAAAAAAAATCCTAGTAATAGTTCCATGATGTTTAAATCAAACCATCTACGGTATATATATATATTGCAAAAGCTTTTTGGGAGCTCTGCCAGCATTGTAATCACATTTCATGGGAGAACGCGCACATTTGATGACATATTAGTACAGGTAATAGACTTGTTACAATGAGATGCTTGATGGAGCGTAGGATCTAGTAGCGGAGACACATTAGTGTTTAGTCCTGAGTCTGACTTAGTGCTATTACTGTTCAGTGTTAATCCTTTCGTGAACAAACCTCTTACTCTTATAATTTATTTACAACGACCCATCTCCCTTCCTCCAACAGTTCAGTGTAAATGTAAGGGACACAAGGAGCTGTCCGTAAATATTACTTGTAATGTCATTGTAAGTGTCCATGTTGTGCATTTCCCTGCTATGTATAATTACTGTTATAGTTGTAGGGAAAGTGCAGTACCCTAGTTTGGCCACTAGATGGGGTGCAGAGTTATTCAGCTTGTAAAAAGTTAAGTGGGAGGAGCTGACGGCAGTTAAACTGGGAAATATCTGGAAATTTGAATCAGTTGGGCGGGAGCGCCCTGTCAGGGCAGTCAGCTCTGCAGCATCCCAAGTTCCAGTCAGGCAGCATCACGGCCAGGAAGGCTATGAGAGAAAAAAGGAAGGCATAAAAAGGAAGGCATTGAAAGGGTCACTGACAGTGCAGTATAAGTGGGACTGCGGCTGTAGGGGCTAGAAAAGAACTAAGCAGTATGGACAGGTCACTCAGAATGTGGCGGCTTGCTAAGTGGATGGATGTACTCAGGACCAGAGTGAAATGGTTTAGAGGAATCCCTACTAAAGTAAGACTGACACAGAGGACGCTGGAGGACCGGTAAGCCGGGTCCGTTCCTGAAGCGGGCTTAGTAAAGATGAAGGAAAGACAGAGAAAGAGGAGAAGCTGTGTAATGCAAAGCCTGATGTAAATGCTGACAAGGAAAGAGGAGACAGGGACAGAGAAGAAACTGTGTATTGTAAAGCCTGCTGTAAATGATGAAAAGAACCGTTATGTGCCCGTTTCAAGTAAAGTTCATTGTTTAAGCATTCAACTGGACTGTGTCTCTAATTATTCTGCTTCGGCTGAGGAAAACGTGCAGATCTTTATAGGAAGCCCCAAGTGAAAAGGAGCTGCAGGCATGCTGACAGAGTCGTGGAGTGTATGTGAGGGGAGGTCAGGGTGTGCAAGACTTTTACCTCATCCACGACTACCACCCTGTCATACCCTTACATACGCTACTACAAGTACAGATTGCAGTGTAATAATAGTATTCTACATGAACTGATGGAGAAATTATTTCTCATTCATGGACATACGGTATTGGGAGAGGCTAGATTCTGACTTTAGCTGGTCGGAAACCAATATTATAGTATTATATATAGTATATAGTATTATAGTATAGGATAATGATATGACCCAGGTGTAGTTGTCAATAAAACAATGAGAGAGGTGGGGGAAATTTATCAGGCTAAATGTGCCAAAATTTTGATGCAACTTTTACCAAAAACAAGTCTGTGATGACTTGCACCATATTTATTATATGTTTCAGACCCTTTCTGAGACTTGGAGTCATTGAAAAATCGAGGGATGTGGCCATGGGCGCGACACCATGGGATAAAAATGTTGCCAAAATTTTAGGACAAATTTCTGGCACAAAGTACCGTAAGCCAACTAACGAGTGGTCTAAACCTAAAGTCTAAAAATTAGGCCGTGGTCACACTTGCGAGTTCAATGCGAGAAACTCGGGCGAGTCTCTCGCATCAAGTCCTGGCACTGCCGCCGGCACTCGGGACCAGAGTTTGCGGCTGCATGTATTTCTATGCAGCTGAACACTCCTATACCGAGTGCCGGCGGCAGTGCCAGGACTTGATGCGAGAGACTCGCCCGAGTTTCTCGCATTGAACTCGCAAGTGTGACCCCGGCCTTAGGCAGATTTACTGAACAAGATGAACAGCTATAATAAATATGGCACATATTAAGGTTGTCTAGTATAAGGGAGCACGTTAACAAGGGTTTTTTGTCAGTGTTTTGCTATATAGAAGTTGCAAACTTTGTTGTACAAAAATGAGACTTTTTGCCGTCTTTCACTCGTTAAAGTGGGCGTAGTTGTTTATCAGGGGTGGATTAAGGGTAGCCAGGGCCCCGGGCTGTTCAGACACTGTGGGCCCCCCGGTCATGTGATGGGGTCATGTGACAGGGTCATGTGACGGGGTCATCATATACCTGAAGCAGATTATTCCAGAAAAATAGTTGCTGTGTGAAACTATAACCTGTCAAACATCCATTAATCTAGTCAATTTACCCTTCAGTTAGGAAGAAAAACAAAACACAATACTATCACCATAAGTGGCAGTATTCACAGGAGATCTGTACTTAGTATGCAGTGTCTTTGTAGAGGTAATACAGTGATCACCGGTGACATTATACACAGGAGCTCTGTATATAGTATACAGTGTGTAGTGTCAGTGTATAGGTAACACTGACTCACCAGTGACGTCTCTAGGTGAAGTCCTTCATCTTTCATCCAGCACAGACCGCCATCACTTCATCCAGCCAGGACTCGTCTCTGCAGGAAATAGCACAGTTATCTCGAGCTCCGCTTGCAGAACATATTACTTAATTTTTCCCAACTTCTACATGACACCACATGAAGAAAAAAAGGCGACATAGTGTCACTCTACACAGCAACAGGACCGCCCCCCCCCCCCATTTAAAACAGTGACCTCTAAAAATAAAATAAATACATCACTGCAGTAATAATATCCCTAAATTAGCCCCTATGGTAATAATAATATCCCCCATTCTGGCCCCGTGAATTTCATTCCTAGCTTCAGAGATATGTTCTCCCATCCTGCCCTCATGAGTATCCATCCTGCCCCATATGATCTCCCCATCCTGCCCATCAGTCTCCATCATATCCATCGTGCCCCATGATCCTGCCCCAAGTGTCTCCAGCAATCTGCCCCCAGTGTGTCCAGCAATCTGCCCCCAGTGTGTCCAGCAATCTGCCCCCAGTGTGTCCAGCAATCTGCCCCCAGTGTGTCCAGCAATCTGCCCCCAGTGTGTCCAGCAATCTGCCCCCAGTGTGTCCAGCATATTGCCCCCAGTGTGTCCAGTATATTGCCCCCAGTGTGTCCAGCATATTGCCCCCAGTGTGTCCAGCATATTGCCCCCAGGGTCCAGCATTCTGGCCCTGGCCCCCCCACACCACTGGGCCCTGGGCTACCGCCCAGATTGACCTCATTATAATCCGCCACTTTGTTTATACAAATTAGATTAAAAATTGTGACTTCTTAAAAAGTTGCAGAAAGAGTCACAAAATTCACTTCTGTAGGGAGGCATGATTAACACTGAAGTAACAGCTCTAATCTGAACTGTTATATCGAAAGAATCTGACTTTAAAATGTCTACTTTCACGCTTAATTTGCACTTTCATTATTGATAAATGTGATAAATGTGTCCCAACAGTCTTTTTTCTTTTTTTTTTTATTCTATTTTTTATCCAAAAGAAACAGGAGTTTAGAATGAATAAATTAATGAAATTAGATATTATTGATTAGGAGAATTCTTAGTCTTATTTCCAAAACAATAGTTGATAAAGGTATGAAATCTGAGAAACCATTCATGTCATTCCAGGCGTAGACCAAAGCAGTTACTATCTTATATACCCATAAAGGTTGCCATTTTTTTTTTTTTTTTTAAAGCTGATGGTAGTATATCATGAACAAACAAGAAATTAATGGAGGAGATAAAGTGAGGAAAGGAGGAGATGGAATACACCCCATTATTTCTTTGAACAGGTAATGTCCGTCAAATACTACTGTCAAGAACAGTTACTGCTTATTTACCGTAAGTCATGTGACAAGGCTCATTAAAAGTGTTAATATCGACTTTTAGACCTGCTTCTTTCAATAGGTAGCACTAGAGTTCTAGTCCTCTTCCTCTTAGAAGAGGCAATTTGCATGCTTAAAGGGAACCTGTAACAACCAGGTTTTTTCTACTTCATCTGAGAGCAGCATAATGTAGGAAAAGAGACCCTGATTCTAGCGATGTATCACTTAGTTTACTGGGTGTAGCAGTTGTGACACAATCACAGATTTTAGATGAAGCATTTAGCAGAGCTCAAAAGCTTAACCCTCCCACACCACAGCTTTCTGTGTATATTGTCTATTGACAGTGAGCTGCTTATCAGGGAAGGGGTGTGGTCGGACCAGGGCTCACAGCAGCTGTAGTCCAAGCAGTGATAATCTCCTGGTGAAAAAAATATGGAAAAAAAAACAAAAAAACACAGAGTGATAAGAGACTCATCCTGAAGGAAATCTCTCCAATCTAGGCACAATCCAATAAAAAGCCTGCACAAAAAAGTACTCTTCCAAAAAAATAAATGAAAATGGAGTATTTCCTGAAGCAATTTCATGGTTTTTGAACTTCTCAAAAAACTATATATTAGCATAGTGTAATCCTCCAGAACCAACATATACACATTCTTTGAGGAACAGTGAGCAATCACCAAATTCTAAAGTGTGTTGATACTCTCCCTCCACAATTTTGTCCCCTGTTTAGATAGATGTTCTGGCGACAAGACTTATAGAGGTATTCCCATCTCCAAGATCCTATCCCAATATGTAGTAGGTGTAATAATAATAATAACATTAGCAAATATCTCCAATTAGAAATTTAGTATAGTTTTTCTGATTCACTATATCTCTTTCTTCATGAGCAGGCATTGCAGGACCTTAAGTATCCATAGTTACGACCTCTAGCAACTAACTGTCACTATATCAGAGGTTGTAACCATGGACACCTAAGGTCCTGCAATGCCCTGCACATGAGGAAAGAGACATAGTGAATTAGAAAAACTATACTACATTTCTAATTGGAGGCATTTGCTAATATTATTATTACACCTACTACATATTGGCATAGGATCTTGGAGATGGGAATGCCTCTTTAATTTTGTTCCTAGTAAGAACTTCAATCTTTTTCATACGGTCAGGGATGACAATAAACTTGCCTGATGACTCACCGTTAAGACACTTTTTCAGAGCTTCTATCTGATATTCAAATGAATAAACCTCAATAATACCATAAAAAATATTTTCTCTTCTTTCTCGTTCAAAGAACAGAATGCTCTTCTTACATTACAACATTTGCAGGGGAAAATCAACAGAGCATTTCACCCTATAGATGAAGATATTAAAGTTGCCTTTAACAGTCTATTACCCTTTGGAATCTAGAATACCAGCCATGGATTTATTTCAACCAATTGTTGAGAATGCTCTAACAATATTGTATGACCAAACTAAAACTTAAAATTTAAGTAGGGAACATTTTAAAGCTATTGAAGAGTTACAGGGTAATCAAAATTTAACCATCCGACAGTCAAACAAAGCAGATTGTATAGTTGTTTTGGATACATCTTTATATTTAAAGCATGCTTAGTTCTATTTTACTTACCAACTCCACATGTAAACCACTAACATTAGATCCAACTTTGTCTTTCGAATTTATACTGTCTAGTTGTCTTGATAATGGGATTACTTTAGGGGCTATCAATATAAAACCTAAAAAAATATTTGTGTGACGCCGAGTCACTACTCACAGGCAATCCATAAGATAAGGAAGTCGAGGAGTCTGGGGTCAAATAGCACATCAAAGACAAAAAGGGTAAGTCAAAATAATGGTCAGAAGGTAAAGTCTGAGGTCAGGTAGCAAAGGTCAGAGTACATCAAAGGCAAAGGGGCAAAACAAGAGAATAGTCAAAAAAAAAGTTCAGGTCAGGCAACAAAGATTAGAATTGCAGAACTCTAAGCACACGGCACACACATCAAGGAACAAAGCTATGACTGGCAATGGTCTGTCCATCTCCAGCCAGCTAAATAGCCAGGTAATCACCCTGAATGGGTTACACCTGAAGGAAACCCAGCAGGCCTGCCTGATTGAGCAACTGGGCTATCACTCAAAATACTGACAGCCCAGCATGTACCTGCCTCTAATTGGGTGGCTGGGCTGTCACTCACAATACAGCCCACCATGACCCTGATTCTATAGAACAGCTGAGCTGTCACTCAATGCGTCATGCGTCTCTAGGACACCTTGAGTGGTGGAATCATGACACTTTGTTGCCTGATCACCCTATTATTCTAATATTTCATGGGTTGCCTAAGACTACTAAAAGGGAATTTTCCTACTCAGTAACGCCCCATAATTACTAGCATCAATTCCCTTAATGAAGGTCTAAGTGAGTGGCTTAATGAACATTTACAGTCCCCAGTCACCAGAATCCCTGGCTATCTTAAAGGCACATCTTGTGTTGTTGAAGCTTTTGATAAATTCCATTGGAAGGATAGTTTTTCTTTCCTTACCTGCAATGTAATTTGTATTCTGTTATTCCCCACCCGCTAGCTATGTTGGCCATACAACATCATTTGAATTGCTGTGGTAGTTATTCTTCGGAGTTAAAACGATTCATTCTTATAGATCAAGTATTTGATAAGTCACTTATTTTATGTTTAATTCTGAGGGTTTTTGCAGATTGAAGGAGGCCTGAGTTTTCACTATCATTAAATCTTTTCATCGCCGGGTGTTAGGAGGGTTTTATTTGTAACAACAAAAATCCCTTTTTTTCCCCCACATTGTCTACATATTGGCCATACTAGACCATCTCCACCTGGACAGGATCAGCAGCATGTCGGCTGTTCCAGACTTTATTTGGTATCTCAATTCCAATTATTTTACTCTTTGGGTTACCAGCAATTTTCCAAGTAATAAGGTCTCCTTTTTGGATATCACTCTAGTAGGAGATTCGTCAACTGGCAAGATGACAATATCTTTGCTCAGAAAAGACATCGTGGGTAACACAATTTTGCAATCTACTGTCATTCACAGCATACCATTAATGCAATGAGCTAGATACATATCTTCTGATGACTCCATTTTCCTGCAGTAGGGTGCAGTCATCAATGGTAGATTACATGTCAGAGGCTATAGTAAGTACAAAATAAAAAAAAGGCATGTAATAATATCAAATTGACATCCAGGGATACCCTGTTATATGGTCATGGATATAGAGTAAAAAAAAAAAACTAATTCAAATTCTCTTATATTTTCCACATCATTTAGTCCTCAGTTCACTATAATAAAAAAAATATTATATTAATAATACTTACCTGTCATCAACCAAGGCGGCATTCTCCAGCAAATCACATTAGTATGGTGCGAGTCAGGTCTTGCATCACAGTATCTCACTGTAAAAGGGTTTTTTAAATGTGCAAGCAGTAGCTGCATTGTCTGCACATTTGTTGAAAATAAAAAAACATTCTCTCGCTCGGTGCAGAACGCAGGATTGATGCATTCATCAATTGCGACTCACACCATGTGGTGTATTGTATTGAACGCAAAGCCTGCAAGCTGCGATATGTAGGCTGCACCACAAGAAAATTAAAAGAGGAATAGATGAACATTAATAATGGTAACGCGTCATATTCTGGTGTAGCTCAACATTTTGTCACTATACATAGAAGCAAAAACACCTGGCCCTACGTGAAACTTTTTGGATTTTGAATCGTAATACCGATTACTAGTGATGAGCGAGCATACTCGTTGCTCAGGTTTTCCCAAGCACGCTCGGGTGGTCTCTGAGTATTTGTTAGTGTTCGGAGATTTAGTTGTCATCGCCGCAGCTGAATGATTTACAGCTACTAGCCAGCCTAAGTACATGTGGGGGTTGCCTGGTTGCTAGGGAATCTCCACGTGTTCAAGCTGTCTAGTAGCCGCAAATCATGCTGCTGAGGTGATGAAAGCTAAATCTCCAAGCAGTTGCAAATACTCAGAGACCACCCGAGCGTGCTCTGGAAAACCCGAGCAACCAGTACACTCGCTCATCACTACCGATTACCCCATGGCATGAATTATAACAATGACTTGTTTATTTTATTAGTGATTTTCCTTTATTTTCCTCTGTTTCATTAGGGTTACATTTGCGTTTGGTATTATATTTTGCTTGTATGTGTAAACAGTACAAGGTGCTGCTGAGAACATTGACAGCCTATGAGCTAAAAATGATCTATTACTGATTGTTCATAGTACAGAACACTGTTGGCTCATGTAAAAAGGCTATTAAAGGGGTTGTCCACTGCTTGGACAATTCCTTCTTAAACTAAACTTTTGACCTCGATAAAGCAAACCTATACTCACCTCTCGTGCCGGCTCCGTTCCTGCAGTGTTGGCACTCGTGGTCCCAGGGGTGTGATTCTGTGGAATGACACGTGGTGCCTGGAGCCCAATCAGTGCTGGCATCACTGTCCCCACCTTTGTACGAACTGAACATGAAGTGGAAGTCAGCAGCGGATATCGGACATTCTCTTCACGTCCATTTCAACAGAAGGTGGAAACGGTGATACCAGCGTTGATTGGGCGCTGAGCACCACGTGTCATTCCACCACATCACAGTCCCAGAACCCCGAGTGCAGACACAGCTGGAAAGAAGCCGACACGGGAGGGGAGTATAGGCTTGTTTATTTTATCAGAGCCGAACATTTAGTTTAACAAGGGGTTTCCTAGTAGTGGATAACTCCTTTAAACAACCACCGATGGACTTCTATGTAGTCTATCAGCGAATGATTTCAGTGCCATATCATATAGGGCAAACCAGCAATAAGTTTGGATTGCCTAAAAGTTAGACCATTTTAAAGTTAGACCATATTAGTAAATCAACCCCACTGTGTTCGGAAGAACATATTTAAAGGGCCCCTTTTCCTTTTTACAACTGTTAGCTGCTATGATTATTGTATTTGACTATTATTGTCAGATATGGACCAATATATACCTCTGGCGTACACCACCAATAAATACACTTTTAATACATCTTTAGTGGCCTACTGAATGTTAGGATGGGGTCATTGTACATTTAGAAACTTACCAGTACCTAGTGGTTTCTTCTTCTAACCTTTCTCGTCATGTAAACTTCTGCTTATTTCTGATCATGTGCCTCACTGATGAGTACATCAAATGTTATGTTGAGATGAAACATGTTAAGTCAATTCCCTGTCTATTGAATACTGTAAAGTGGAGTTGTTCCTGATAAATTCAGCATTAAAAACTTACCTGATGTTTTTTTTTTTAAGCCCTTTGTTCAATTCTTCCTGGATATTGCATTACATTCACCCTAATGATAAGAGGAGGGACCAGATGAAATGGATGAATACAGAATGTGAACTATGCTTTTCTTTGAAGCTCAGTGACTCCGAATAAATTATAAAATAGATGGTGTAACACAGATACCTACTATACACAATTGTAGGTAGAGATCAGGAGTATAATTGGATGATTTAGAAAGAATAATACTGAACATATTCTATTGTCTAAAGTTCATTCTCTGACATGAAGACCTATATATTGCTTACTTTTGCTAATATAAACTTCCATGAAGTGCAAAAAACTGAATGTTTTGGTTTGGTTTTTTTTCCAGAGTGGAGAAGTAGTCCAGTTGCAGCTGGCAGAATCCATACCAAATTTACTGGAGATTGGGGAAAACCAAGATGAAGCCAAAAAACTGCTTCAAGACCACAGTGCACTTCTCTACAAAATCAAGGTAAAGGCCCCCAGGATAAAAGTACTTGTCAACCTGTATAAGAGTAAAAAAAAAAAAAAAAAAAATGAGCAAGTTTTTTGTGATCACTGGATGAGGCTATGACACCAAGAATTTTAGAGTATCCTCGGTCCAGAATGGCTCCATTAAAGGGCTCCTGAAAGATCGCTAAAGTTGAAGCCAAACCCATTTGGAGCTGACTTTGAAAGCAATCACTCGACAATAGTGACTAACACTTTATAAATGAGTCTAAGAAACCCTAATCAGACACTGGTATATGTCCAAATAAGCTGTGCTGTTATAATCTAGAGGTACATCCTTTGTACATATATAAAATCCCATAGTACCGCTCTACTCTGATGATCAAGCAACTCCGTTCTATCCTAAAAATGCATTGGAAAACCAAATAATGCAAATGAATGGTGTAAATTGTAAAGTATAAATACAGAAAATTAACATACAGGATGTTGTGAAACCATTTCTCTAGCAAGTACACCTATTTCACCTATAATGCTTCATGCATTAGAACAATTAATAATAGACAAAATCCCAAAATCATATCGACAGTCTGGGTAAAAGCACATAAAGATAATGAGCCCCCAGACAAATTATATATGCTCCATGAAATACATATAGAAAAAGGAGAACAAGGAGCATACAATAGAAATATATATAAACAAAGTCTTTATTGATACAAACATTAAAATTACTATCAGTAATGCGTCGTAGTATTTACATTCCAATAAAAAAAAGAAGAAGAAGAGCTACCACCCCAATGCACCCCAATAGTGTTAAGTAATTGCCCAAAGGGGAAAAGGCACAATACAATCCCCACACATGATATGAAGTCAGTAAACCTATGTAAAGGGAATATATCCGGTAATCAAATCACATATATCAGCCTGAGACAGAGGTTATTAACGGTCTATGGCATCATATCAGTAATGAGAGATAGTCTTACCAACAGAGGGGTGAAGAGGAGAGGCACAGCCGGAGAGAGGACCCCCGACGCGCGTTTCGCGGCACTGCCACGCCGCTTTCTCAAGGGGATATAGAAAAGCGTCATCCAGGACCTTCTAATACCCCCCCGACCCCGGTCACATGTAGGTCTTCAGCCAATTGTAGTGGCGCAAGCGCACTGCGACGGCCTGGTCTCAGCGTGAAGGCAGAGCGTCAGACCAAGTGCGCACGCGCCGAGAGAAGGTCCCGGAGCGAACACACCAAGCGAAAAGACACCCGCCCACACGCCGGAGCCAACCATACACAGTGCGATGCGCACTGCCACCAAAAGGAACCTACTGCTGAGTGTGGTAACCGCAAACAGATAGGGGGAGCCATACCCTATGATCCAAAATATTATATTCTTAAAGAGAACACACTTAGTAATATACAAATAGTATAGGTGGCTACATAAATGCATGGGAATCTATTCGCACAGTACAAAAGATGAGCAGCATGTTCTTTATTCATAGTAAATATCCATGGTTGCAGATGGCAAGGGTGCTGGTCAATTGGATCCATATGGAGCCGAGGGAGACAGAACAAGGACCATAGGAGGTTTTACTGATAATAGAAAGAGGAAGCAATTAAAAACAAAACAATAAATCCGGACAAGAATGGTGGGGTGCAACAGATTATGAGAACAGGAGAGCAGGAGAGCAACAAACCAGAGGGTTAATCTAAACAGATCATGTTACAAATAGGAGGCAAAGCTCAAAGATTCATTAAGACCTCGAGGGGTCAGAGTGTCCAACAAGACAAACCACTTGGTTTCGATCTGTGCCAAACGTTTTTTGTTGTCGCCACCTCTGATGCCCAAATGGAGTACATCAATCCCCCTAACAGAAAGTAATCTCCCATCACAATTATGGTGTGACCTAAAGTGACAGGGGATCGTCTTTAGATCGGTCATGGAGGGAGCGGTCCTGATCGCGCCAATGTCCCGCACATGCTCCCGTACACAAACTCTAAGTTCACGAGTGGTAAGACCAACGTATACCTTTGGACATGGACAGGTGGCATAATATATCACATTGGTGGTGCCGCAGGTTATACGTTGTCTTATTTGAAATTCTTCACTGGAAGTGAAGTTCGAGCAGCGCAGGACATTGGTGCAGGCAAGACAGTGCCCACACGGAGTGGAACCCGGGCGGGGGCCACCTGTACCGAAGATCTTTATTGGAGCAGGAGTGTAATGGCTCCTAACTAACATATCACTCAGGTTCTTACATCTTTTCGGGGTAATTTTTTATTGGAATGTAAATACTACGACGCATTACTGATAGTAATTTTAATGTTTGTATCAATAAAGACTTTGTTTATATATATTTCTATTGTATGCATTAGAACAATCAGTATTGACTTGTAGCAGCGTATTGCTGATGAACCAAGGGACTGGAGAAGTAGTTGTATAGAGAAGCGGCAACGTATACTTTCCTCAGTAATACTGGACGATTGTGTGGTTTCGTAGAAGCCAAATCTAAAGTAGTTGATTAGCAGACTGCTTTTATTTTTAAATGGGGTTGGTCCGTTAAAGGAAGTTTCCTGGAATATTGTTTTCTTTCACCCAATTGGCCAGTGCTTGGTCAACATAATGAAAAAAGTGTTGTTCTTAACCCTGCCTGGGACCAGTGCTGCCTCTCCGCCACTGCTCCAGCAGAGAAGTTACTACTACAGCACAAATTACCGCTGCAGCCAACATGGAGCTCTACTCGCCCGCTTACAAACATGACCCAACTGTTTGTTGTGTGTTATGGGGATATGTAATCAGTCCTTCGGTGAATAGGGTTAGAATCAGCATTCTAGTTTCAAAGGCCACAGACTTGTGATGTTAGTGGAGCAGTATCTTTGAGCTACCTGAGCAGGACAAAAACTTAATGTACTTGTTAATCTTTTTGATATCTGCTCATAATTGTTGCTACATTCAGTGTGTGTGTTGTCTGTGCAGTAATGCAAATACTGCAGACTGTGAAAATATAAGATGGACATATTCCCCACATTCCCTCTTGAAGAATATGTAAATTGTTGTAATATATAATCTGGAATGTGATCTACAATGTGAATTGTGACTTGTATTAATCATAGTGATAGTATGTATAGTTTGACATTAGAGATAGTGATAGTTAATGTTTGGGACTAGCCCAGAGTGGGGATGCTAAGATGAAGTGAAAGTGACAGTTTCCTGGTAGTGAGGGAGATAGGGCCTGGTGGGCGTAGAGAAAGGACCTATAGTCCAGTGTGAGCAGTGCTGCATTCTGGGGTATCCAAAGTTTTCGGAGACTGAGAGGACAAGGTCTGGACAAGGCAAGATCTGGAGCAGAGGTGACAGAGACAGAGTGAATAATTGGAAACGGGTCCTGAGAGAGGACTCCTAGCAGTAAGGTCCAGAGTTCATAACTCCAAGTGGTAACAGGCCTAGACAGGACTCAGTATGCGAGATGAATAGAGTAACCTGGGGCGGGAGTTATGATCTATAGCTCCTCTAAGGGGAAAGAAGATGCGGAATCGCGAGTTGGGCGAAGGGCTCTTTTTAACCCCTTCACCCCCAAGGGTGGTTTGCACGTTAATGACCGGGCCAATTTTTACAATTCTGACCACTGTCCCTTTATGAGGTTATAACTCTGGAACGCTTCAACGGATCTTGGCGATTCTGACATTGTTTTCTCGTGACATATTGTACTTCATGATAGTGGTAAAATTTCTTTGATATTACCTGCGTTTATTTGCAGAAAAAATGGAAATTTGGCGAAAATTTTGAAAATTTTGCAATTTTCCAACTTTGAATTTTTATGCCCTTAAATCACAGAGATATGTCATGCAAAATACTTAATAAGTAACATTTCCCACATGCCTACTTTACATCAGCACAATTTTGGAACCAAAATTTTTTTTTGTTAGGGAGTTATAAGGGTTAAAAGTTGACCAGCAATTTCTCATTTTTACAACACCATTTTTTTTTAGGGACCACATCTCATTTGAAGTCATTTTGAGGGGTCTATATGATAGAAAATACCCATGTGTGACACCATTCTAAAAACTGCACCCCTCAAGGTGCTCAAAACCATATTCAAGAAGTTTATTAACCCTTCTGGTGCTTCACAGGAATTTTTGGAATGTTTAAATAAAAATGAACATTTAACTTTTTTTCACAAAAAATTTACTTCAGCTCCAATTTGTTTTATTTTACCAAGGGTAACAGGAGAAAATGGACCCCAAAATTTGTTGTACAATTTGTCCTGAGTACGCCGATACCCCATATGTGGGGGTAAACCACTGTTTGGGCGCATGACAGAGCTCGGAAGCGAAGGAGCGCCATTTGACTTTTCAATGCAAAATTGACTGGAATTGAGATGGGACGCCATGTTGCGTTTGGGGAGCCCCTGATGTGCCTAAACATTGAAACCCCCCACAAGTGATACCATTTTGGAAAGTAGACCCCATAAGGAACTTATCTAGAGGTGTGGTGAGCACTTTGACCCACCAAGTACTTCACAGAAGTTTATAATGCAGAACCGTAAAAATAAAAAAATCATATTTTTTCACAAAAATTATTTTTCGCCCCCAATTTTTTATTTTCCCAAGGGTAAGAGAAGAAATTGGACCCCAACAGTTGTTGCACAATTTGTCCTGAGTACGCTGATACCCCATATGTGGCGATAAACCACTGTTTGGGCGCATGGGAGAGCTCGGAAGGGAAGTAGCACCGTTTGACTTTTCAATGCAAAATTGACAGGAATTGAGATGGGACGCCATGTTGCGTTTGGAGAGCCACTGATGTGCCTAAACATTGAAACCCCCCACAAGTGACACCATTTTGGAAAGTAGACCCCCTAAGGAACTTATCTAGATGTGTTTTGAGCGCTTTGACCCACCAAGGGCTTCACAGAAGTTAATAATGCAGAGCCGTAAAAATAAAACAAAAATTTTTTCCCACAAAAATTATTTTTTTAGCCCCCAGTTTTGTATTTTCCCGAGGGTAGCAGGAGAAATTGGACCCCAAAATCTGTTGTCCAAGTTGTCCTGAATGCGATGATATACCATATGTGGGGAGAACCACTGTTTGGGCGCATGGGAGGGCTCGGAAAGGAAGGAGCGCCATTTGGAATGCAGACTTAGATGGAATGGTCTGCAGGCGTCACATTGCGTTTGCAGAGCCCCTAATGTACCTAAACAGTAGAAACCCCCCACAAGTGACACCATGTTGGAAAGTAGACCCACTAAGGAACTTATCTAGATGTGTGATGAGCGCTTTGACCCACCAAGGGCTTCACAGAAGTTTATAATGCAGAGCCGTAAAAATAAAACAAAAATTTTTTCCCACAAAAATTATTTTTCAGCCCCCAGTTTTGTATTTTCCCGAGGGTAACAGGAGAAATTGGACCCCAAAAGTTGTTGTCCAATTTGTCCTGAGTGCGCTGATACCCCATATGTGGGGGGAAACCACCGTTTGGACACATGGAAGGGCTCGGAAGTGAAGGAGCGCCATTTGGAATGCAGACTTAGATGGAATGGTCTGCAGGCGTCACATTGCGTTTGCAGAGCCCCTAATGTACCTAAACAGTAGAAACCCCCCACAAGTGACACCATGTTGGAAAGTAGACCCCCTAAGGAACTTATCTAGATGTGTGGTGAGCGCTTTGACCCACCAAGGGCTTCACAGAAGTTTATAATGCAGAGCCGTAAAAATAAAACAAAAATTTTTTCCCACAAAAATTATTTTTCAGCCCCCAGTTTTGTATTTTCCCGAGGGTAACAGGAGAAATTGGACCCTAAAAGTTGTTGTCCAATTTGTCCTGAGTGTGCTGATACCCCATATGTGGGGGGAACCACCGTTTGGATGCATGGGAGGGCTCGGAAGGGAAGGAGCGCCATTTGGAATGCAGACTTAGATGGAATGGTCTGCAGGCGTCACATTGCGTTTGCAGAGCCCCTAATGTACCTAAACAGTAGAAGCCCCGCACAAGTGACCCCATTTTGGAAACTAGACCCCCCAAGGAACTTATCTAGATGTGTTGTAAGAACTTTGAACCCCCAAGTGTTTCACTACAGTTTATAACGCAGAGCCGTGAAAATAAAAAATCCTTTTTTTTCCCACAAAAATTATTTTTTAGCCCCCAGTTTTGTATTTTCCTAGGGGTAACAGGAGAAATTGAACCCCAAAGGTTGTTGTTCTATTTGTCCTGAGTACGCTGATACCCCATATGTTGGGGTAAACCCCTGTTTGGGCACACGGGAGAGCTCGGAAGGGAAGGAGCACTGTTTTACTTTTTCAACGCAGAATTGGCTGGAATGGAGATCGGACGCCATGTCGCGTTTGGAGAGCCCCTGATGTGCCGAAACAGTGGAAACCCCCCAATTATATCTGAAACCCTAATCCAAACACACCCCTAACCCTAATCCCAACAGTAACCCTAACCACACCTCTAACCCTGACACACCCCTAACCCTAATCCCAACCCTATTCCCAACCGTAAATGTAATCTAAACCCTAACCGTAACTTTAGCCCCAACCCTAACCCTAACTTTAGCCCCAACCCTAACTGTAGCCTTAACCCTAGCCCCAACCCTAGCCCTAACCCTAGCCCTAATGGGAAAATGGAAATAAATACTTTTTTTTTATTTTTCCCTAACTAAGGGGGTGATGAAGGGGGGTTTGATTTACTTTTATAGCGGGTTTTTTAGCGGATTTTTATGATTGGCAGCCGTCACACACTGAAAGACGCTTTTTATTGCAAAAAATATTTTTTGCGTTACCACATTTTGAGAGCTATAAATTTTCCATATTTTGGTCCACAGAGTCATGTGAGGTCTTGTTTTTTGCGGGACAAGTTGACGTTTTTATTGGTAACATTTTTGGGCACGTCACATTTTTTGATCGCTTTTTATTCCGATTTTTGTGAGGCAGAATGACCAAAAACCAGCTATTCATGAATTTCTTTTGGGGGAGGCGTTTATACCGTTCCGCGTTTGGTAAAATTGATAAAGCAGTTTTATTTTTCGGGTCAGTACGATTACAGCGATATCTCATTTATATTATTTTTTTTATGTTTTGGCGCTTTTATACGATAAAAACTATTTTATGGAAAAAATAATTATTTTTGCATCGCTTTATTCTCAGGACTATAACTTTTTTATTTTTCTGCTGATGATGCTGTATGGTGGCTCGTTATTTGCGGGACAAGATGACGCTTTCAGCGGTACCATGGTTATTTATATCTGTCTTTTTGATCGCGTGTTATTCCACTTTTTGTTCGGCGGTATGATAATAAAGCGTTGTTTTTTGCCTCGTTTTTTTTTTTTTCTTACGGTGTTTACTGAAGGGGTTAACGAGTGGGCCAGTTTTATAGGTCGGGTCGTTACGGACGCGGCGATACTAAATATGTGTACTTTTATTGTTTTGTTTTTTTTATATTTAGGTAAAGAAATGTATTTATGGGAATAATATTTTTTTTTTTTTTCATTATTTTGGAATATTTTTTTTTATTTTTTTTTACACATTTGGAAATTTTTTTTTTAACTTTTTTACTTTGCCCCAGGGGGGGACAATACAGATCGGTGATCTGCCAGTTTGCATAGCACTCTGACAGCTCACCGATCTGATTGAAGTGCAGGCTGCTTCACAGTGCCTGCTCTGAGCAGGCTTCTGTGAAGCCACCTCCCTCCCTGCAGGACCCGGATCCGCGGCCATCTTGGATCCGGGTCTGGAGCAGGCAGGGAGGGAGGTAAGACCCTCGCAGCAACGCGATCACATCGCGTTGCTGCGGGGGGCTCAGGGAAGCCCGCAGGGAGCCCTCTCCCTGCGCGATGCTTCCCTGCATCGCCGGCACATCGCGATCATGTTTGATCGCGGTGTGCCGGGGGTTAATGTGCCGGGGGCGGTCCGTGACCGCTCCTGGCACATAGTGCCGGATGTCAGCTGCGATATGCAGCTGACACCCGGCCGCGATCGGCCGCGCTCCCCCCGTGAGCGCGGCCGATCGGCTATGACGTACTATCCCGTCAAGGGTCAGATAGGCCCAGGTCACCTCGACGGGATAGTACGTCAAAGGTCACAGAGGGGTTAAACAAGACTGTAGTGTGGAGCTGGGTTGTAGTGAAGTAGTGAGGAGCAGTCAATGCAGAGTACAAGTAAAGAGTAAATAATTGAAATAGAGTGGAACATGCTTTGAGTTGTAAAGGAAACGTTCATAAGGTTGTGTACCCGCTAGCTCTTGTATATATTCCCTGCCAAGTTCCCATTCAGTAAAAAGTTTATTTTTAAAATGGCGATTCCCCTCATTAAACTGTAAAACATCTAGTCCTGGCAAACCAGCATCATCGGTTACATGGGGGATGCACAGGCTACATACAGTAGCCAAACTCCTCTATTCTTCATTGCAAGTCCACTAACTACTCTGTGCTACACTGACTGGATTGTGGAACCAGTGGTACAGTCATTTCTCCAAAGTGTCCAAAGAGCCGTTTTTCAACATGACAACACTGGGCAACATGTTGATCATGCTACTATGAGCAACTTGCTCTGCCAAAACTGCTGCCATTGACTATAGCTTATCTGGAGTGGTCTCCAATCCAGCACATCTGGGAAGTCATCAGTGGACAATCGCAAAAGGGAACTGCCAGCAGTGGATCTTTATGATTTGCCTAAAGTGCATTCAGTGGGGTAAACATTCCTCAGACAACCATTAATAAACTAATTGATAGCAGCCAAGTCTGTAAGTGCAGGGATTTCTACACGTGGTGCTCATACTCAGTACTGGATAAATTGAGATATTTTGAAAATGTTATTTCAGTTTTTTCATCATTTGCAGATCAGTAACATGTCTATCCATCCTGTGATTTCCTTAATTCCACTACTTTTCTTTTTTGGTGTTTAATACCAATACTCCTTAACATTGGAATTGTAAGTAGTGAATTTAGTTGAGATAAGTTACGATTCTGAAATTTATACAGTTGGTGATAACTGACAGCTGGAAGAAAGCAGAGCCAAAAGTCACATTTCAGGAAGTAAGAGTGTATTTCATTCATATTGATCCCGAGTGACATAGCGCAGTGCTGACAGTCTGTTTTTGGAAACTGGTTATATTTTAAGAAAATATATCCGCTTTGGATTGATGCTGACAAGCTAAAGCAGAAGCTGCCAAATGTATCAACAATTTAAGGGTGCGTTGTCTTCCAATGTGTTTTAGAGATAGAAGGAATAACTGTGACTATAGGAACGGAAATCAGAGAAAATAAATTTGTCGGAAGGATCTTGCCACTGTACCAGAGTCCAGAACAAATAATTGATTTCTATAATAAACATGCTCCAGTGACCTCTATGCCTTTTAAGATTAGGAAGGTACTGTGCGCCTACCCCAAGGCAGAAACCTGTATGATAACCTGCATGCACCCTAAGAGGTGCATTTGCAAACTATTCAATTTAGGGCAAAGTCATGCAGAACACAGTTGTAATAATATGATAAAACCTGTTTTTGACTTAAAAAAAACAAACAAAAAAAAAAGAATAAATGACAGTGCACTCGTGGCAAATTTTGCACTGAAATTTTTAACACACGACTAGAAAAATAGCCTAATAAGGGCTTTCCAAGATATAACTTGAGAAGTCCAGGTCTATTCTAAGAACGTTACCGCCCCTTTATCAGACACATCCTCTATGTACGTATTTTCAATTGTTCTGGCGCAGAAGTTTATTTTTTTATGGAGTGCCAGATATTCTAAATTTTTGGGCTCCTTCTATGCTCCAAGGTCCGGATATCATTTTCCCTTATACCATCCTGTTGCGCTAGAAGTAACATTTTCCCATTTCCACCTCTCCTGCAATAGCAAGAGCACATCTTGTGCTGGAGATGGAAAGTAGAGGGTCAGGACACCTCCTCTGCTATTTAGTTCTAGTTTCCAGATACCTAGTAAACTACTTGGAGCAACAGAAAAATAACGTAAAATACACCATTCTTGTTTGGAAATTTGACTTTCACATTTGCATAGTGGTGCTATTATTTTTGGGGAGATAATGCACTAGATGTGCTCATGATGGAAATGCATTATGTACAATCTAGTAGATTTTTATAGTAAAAATAAAAGTTATTTATTTGAGCAAAGACTTTGAATTCCAGACAACCTGACAGAATGACATTGCTTTTGTTGTGGAATATCTGGCAAAAATGTCCTGAATGTCCTGTGAAAAAATAAAAAAACTGTATGAATCTCCCTGAAATGTTTTTAATTCTTGCGCTGGAATATGTTGTGTCCATTTGATGCATTAAGTCATTATTGTTACCTAGTACCCCATCTATATATATATAATTGTCTAAGGGGTACTTCCGTCTTTCTGTCGGCAACTTCCGTCCCGGATATTCATTCGCTGATTGGTCTCGCCAGCTGCCTGTCATGGCTGCCGCGACCAATCAGCGACGGCCACAGTCCGATTAGTCCCTCCCTACTCCTCTGCAGTCAGTGCCCGGCGCCCGCTCCATACTCCCCTCCAGTCACCGCTCACACAGGGTTAATGCCAGCGGTAACGGACCGTGTTAAGCCGTGGGTAACTCACTCCGTTACCGCCGCTATTAACCCTGTGTGACCAAGTTTTTACTATTGAGGCTACCTATGCAGCCTCAATAGTAAAAACATCTAATCTTAAAAATAATAAAAAAAATAACAAATCATTATATACTCATCTTCCGCCGCCTTTCCGACGCTCTGGTGACCGGTCCATGCAAGCGGCAGGTTCCGGTGCTAAGGTTGGTGTGCGACAAGGACTTGCCATGATGTCACGGTCATGTGACTGCGACGTCATCACAGGCCCTGCACGCCTGCGCGAGAAGGACCTGCCATGATGTCACGGTCATGTGACCGTGACGTCATCACACCCTCGGACCGGAAGCTGCCGCCTGAACTGAACACAGGCGACAGAACTACAAGGGGCCCCTTGGAAGGTGAGTATATGTTTATTTTTTATTTTTTAACCTGTGACATACGTGTTTGGGCAATATACTATGTGGCTCTGTGCTGTATACTATGTCACTGGGCAATATACTATGTAACTGGGCAATATACTAAGTCACTGGGCAATATACTACGTGGCTGTATACTACGTGGTTGTGCAATATACTACGTGGCTCTGTGCTGTATACTACGTCACTGGGCAATATACTACGTCACTGGGCAATATACTACGTGGACATACATATTCTAGAATACCCGATGCGTTAGAATCGGGCCACCATCTAGTACTATTTATAATGAGCAAATTAATTTTCAATAATGAAAAGTAATAACTAGCTGTCAGGGCTGACTCCTGGTTTATGCAGGACCTTACGCGACAGAGTCCCCGTGGGCTCCTCTACTACCTCTCCTTCCAAGAGTCATAACTTTTTTGTCAACATAGCTGTATGAGGGTTTGTTTTTTGGGGGATGAATTGCAGAGAAATAAATTCCACCACTATTTATGGGTTTTGTTTTAACAAAGTTCACTTCATGCTAAGAATGAAATGTTAACTTTGTCCAATGGGGCTGTATGATAACTGTAACAAATTTCTGTAGTTTTTTAAAAAAATGTTTTTAGTACTTAAAATATTGTTTTATTGCACCATTTTTTGAGAACCATAGCTTTTTAACATTTTGGTTCGAGTACGTATTTATTATCACCACTGTAGGATCCATATACTTTCTGATTTCATATTTTTGGGAGAGGTAAAATGACTAAAAACATGAATTATTTTAATTTTTTTTTTTTATTTTTTCATTCACTGAACTGAATATGTTTTACTAGCTAAGAAAGCTGCATATGTATCAATACAAATTGCTAAATTCAAATTACCTAGTTTTCTTATTTTACATTGATTGACATGGGTTCCTTCAGTAGGCTCCCAACTGCCATGTCAATGGGCATTCTACGTGACATCTCGGTAATGTTTTTAATCGCTTAAATGCAGCGGTCATTAATGCCAGCAGAATCTAAAGGGTTTAACTGCTGCAATCCAACTTTTCTCTGATGACAGCATTTAGTCTCAGGTGCTGACTACATGGCCAGCAATAGCAATGTATGAAGCCAGCCTTTTCAGCTGTGCATGGTACACACAGCATGATTGGTAGGAAATTTCTTAGCCATGTGCCCAAACAGCAGTTTTTGACCACATGTGGGGTATCATCGTATTCACGAGAAATTCTTTAACAAATTATGGGGTTCATTTTCTCCTATTATTAAATGTGAAAATTACAAATTCGGGTCTAACACGACATTTTAGTGGTAAAAACACAATTTTTGTTTTCACATCTACATTTTAAAAAGTTCTGTGAAGCAAATAATCGGTTCAACATAACCCTAGATTAATTCTTTGATGGGTCCAGTTTCCAAAATTGGGTCAATTGTGGCGTTTTCTGCTGTTTTGGTATGTCAGGGGCTCTGCAAATGAGACATGGTGTCTAATCTATTCCTGTCAAATCTACATTCCAAATACCAAATGTCGCTTCTTCCCTTCCGAGCCATGCCGTGTGTCCAAGGAGAACTTTTTGACTACATGTGGGGTTATTGCCACGCTTAAAGGAAAGTGGGTAACAAACTGTGAGGTCCTATTTTTTCATTTTACCTTTTGCAAAAGTGAAAAATTTCCTGCTAAAGCAACTATTTTGTGAAAAAAAAAGGAAAAATATTAATATGACAACCTAATGTTATCAAATTCTGTCTAGCATCTGTTGGTTCAAAAGGCTCAGTATACCCCTGTATAAAATGTATGGTGCTCCTTCTCTTCCGAGCCCTGCCGTGTGTCCAAACAATGGTTTCTGACCACATATAGCGTATTAGCATGCTCAGAAGAAACTGGGTAACAAATTTTGTGGTCCATTTTCTCATGCTATCCCTTATAAAAGGGAAAAAATTGGGGCTAAAGCAAGACCACAGCTATGAGGCATACAGGTAGAACTATTTTAACAATTCTATCACCTGTATGAACATAGTAATAGCTTAAAAGCGCCCAGGGGGTGACAGATTCCCTTTAAATGTGGCAGTTATTAAACATCATTGCAGTACAATATCCTTTTATCTATAATACAAAGCAAACAAAGGTAGGCAAAGATGGTAACTCAAAGCTCCAAGAACCAAATGCAACCGGATGTATATGAAGAATCTAAAATGGAGTTCATTACTTGCTGATAGGTTCCAGCTGAGGTCTATTTAGAATACATTGAGAAAAAAATGGAAATTTGTAGTGCGGAATTGCATTTTGAACACATTTCAAATTAAGTTGGGGTTCTAAGAAATCAAGATGAGAAGGCTCCATTTTTGCATCCACTTTAAGAAAGTGGATCCTTTTTTTGTAATTCTCCCCAACAGAGAAGTAAACCCCTTTAATTTGTAAGCTGCTTGTTGTATTTTTCACTTAGCCATTCCACTTTGAGCCATGAGATGAAAAATCTTAATTTCAAGGTATTTTTTATGTCGTTATTATTCTTCCACGCTCAGCGTGAAGTGTAAGGTGTGATGAAAGCACTACAAATAATTTCATAATCATTTTATCATTATACTTTCATATAGATCTCAAAATGGATAAGACTTCAAGCTGTTTCTTTCAAGTTTTAAGATGCTGAAATCTACTTTGAAATACCCAGTTATCTGCTGTTTGGAGGGAATGTTAAGTATCTTGCAGATAGTCTAGTAATGACTTGTGATTTACATAGTTTGTAATACAATTGTAGCAAATAATATCTGTCTCATTTCCTATGATATGTGGCTGACTGTATTAGATAAACATATAGTAAGTACAGGCAGACCCGGACAAGGGGTAGGCTGGGTAAGCACCTCCTGCCTACCCAAGGGGGCGCACTTTAAAAAAAAAAATAATTGCTGAATGCCTGTGGCCACCCAACACCTTGCGGCGGTCGCAAACATTCAACACAGTGAAGGCCTGAGCAAAAGCACGAAGGTGAGCGATGGAGATAATCAGCCTCCTGCTCTGCCAGGATCTCTAACAAGACCCAGGCCACTTCCGGCCTGTGCCTTGTTGAAGATGGTGAACCTAGGGGACATTGGACAGTGCGATGGAGTGACGTCAAACCGCCATCCAGCATCCACTGCTGCACTTCACAGAAGAGGAAACGATGGACGAGAGCTGGTATTAGGTGAGCATAAGCTTTTTTTTGTTTAAATTCTCATATTACTGTGCAGGGGCATAAAATGAGGGGCTGGCTGATGGGGGGAATAAAATGAGGTACTATGCAAATAAAGTGAGCAGCTGGGCAGAAGGAAGAATAAAATGAGGGTATGGGCATATGGAAGGGGATAAAATAAGGGGCTGTGCAGAGGGGGGAAAAAACAGGTGCTGTGCAGATAGGGGGAAAAAATGACGGGCTGCAGATGGGGGAATAAAATGAGGGGCTGTGCAGAGGGGGAATACAATGAGGGTTGTGCAAATGGGGGAATAAATTGAGGGGTTGTGTAGATAGGGGAATAAAATGATGGACTGTGCAGACTGGGGAGAATAAAATGAGGGGTTGTGTAGATGGGGGAATAAACGGAGAAGCTATGCAGATTGGGGGAATAAAATAGAGGTCTGTGCAAATTAGGGGAATAAAATGAGGGTCCGTGCACAGAAGGAAATAAAATGAGGGGCTGTGAAAAGGGAAATAAAATGAGGGGCTGTGAAGGGGGCATGAAATGAGAGGCAGTGTGGGGAGATATGAAATGAGGGGCAGTGCGAGGGGAACATGAAATGAGGGACTGTGTGGGGAGCTATGAAATGAGGATGTATGTGGGGAGACAGCAACGCATATGAGGAGCTGTGGGGACCATACTGGATAGGGGGCTGTGGTGAATATCATACTGTTTGGGGTGTTGTTTGTTGTCCATAATACTGCATGAGGTGCTGTGGAGGCCATCATAGTATACATGGTGGCTGTTTTGGACATCATGTTATTTATGTGGGTCTTTTGTGGACATCATACTATATATGGGGGGCTGTGATAATAACCATACTATATATTGGTGGCTTGTTGGGGATATCATACCGTATGGGTGGATGTGATTACCCTCATACTGTGTAGGGGGACAGTGTAAGGAGTGGTTACAGTTTGAAGATGACAGTGTGTGGACAGTATGAGGGCATAGTGTGAAAAGAGGGGGACCAGAATGGATATGGAAAGAGGACAGCGTGAAATGGAGACACAATATGGAGAGGGTTTAGTATGGCGGAGTGACAGTGTGGAGATATAGAAAGTACAATGGAAAATTAGAGAGGGGACAGTCATGGTATAGGCTGTGGTTCATACAGGTGGATGGTGTGGCAGTTATAGCTGATAATGGTAGACAGTGTGGAGGTTATATACCATAGGAGGCTTATAATATGAACATATATTTTATGCAGAGGGCATTTTAATAATCTTATTTTTAAGGGCACTGTGTCAGGATGTGCTGCATATGACGGGAAAAGAGGGAAGTCTGCAGAGACTAGCTGTGGGTGTGAGAAGTCCTCATGTAATGTAGACAAGATGGAGATGAAAAGAAAGGCAACTTCACATAAGATGTCATCTATAAGGTACCGGAATGCAAATGTCTGTGATACCGAATAATTCTCATCAGTACTGTGGTTGCTCTATGGTCCACAGTCTTTTGATACCTTTTAATAACAACTCCCAGTATCTACTTACCATTGTTAAGGACATACTGGGAGTTGTAGGTTTATGCAATACAATTGTTTATGGGGCTGACTTGATATTACAGTTGATCGTTGTACTAAGCTTGGTTCTTGTATTCAAATATTCTTGGTTCTAGTCATGTACTCATGTACTGTTGGGGTTTCTGGTTTCTGGTGACGTAGTCAAGTACTGATGGTGGGTTTGTTGATGTATTCATGTAATGATAGTGGTTCTGGTGATGCGGTCATGTACTGATCGTGGTTCTGGTTATGTATTTATTTACTGATGTTTCTGGTGTTATATTCATGTACTATTGGTGGCTCTGGTGCTCTAATTATGTAATGATGATAATTTTGGCTTCGTATTCATGTACTGATGATGGTTCAGGTGATAAATATATCAGTAGAATCACTATCACTACATGAATATAGCACCAGAACAACCATCACTACATGAATGTTACGAGAACAAGAATAAATCACCAGAACCACCATCAGTTTTTTGCAAGCTGTATTTGTTGCATGATTGATGCAAAAACCATTAGACAAATCCCTTTATTTATAATGGGGGTCTGTTTATTTTTCCATTAGGGTGTCTACCAAATGCAGGACACGAACTGAAACCAAACGGCCCAGATTATAGTTACGCTTTATTAGTTTCCATAACTATCCTTGGGTTGTATACTTAAAACACAGGGTGAATATCACTATTTTTTCCCCTGTATTGTGTAAGTGGTCCTCAAAAAATTATTGGTTCTGTATCTAACTTTGAAATTGCACTCCCTGTTAAGTTACATCCCTAAAGTACACCACTTTTTTATTTTACTTTTGATGACTTGTTTTTTAAAAAAGGAAACAAGTGGTCATCAGAGTTTGCTACTTAACCCATCGGAGTGGGAAGGGGCTAAGTGCATTAGGGGTCATGTTACCTTAGTCTCTGAGTAATTCATTTGCTTTCGGGTGGGCAGCGCCATTGGCGTCATCTGCCTAGGGCACCAAAATACTAGGTCTTGACCCTGTGTATAGGACCTGTTATGTACTAAATAAACTATTTTTTCATGTTTAAATTGAAATGAATGTCCTCTTTTCAACACCATTTACAATTCACATAATAATCTCTTAATTCAATGGTTTTGCTCTGTCATAGAGGAAGAACAATTACATTTATGGAAATTCCAGTTCCCAGTACATTATAGACATCAGCAGTCCCAACAGACCCCATACAGGCCATTACGTACAGGAGTATCAGACTACAGGGGGTTGAATACAAATTCATGTCACAATTTTCAGTATTATATTTTTAAAATAATTTGAAAACCATGATTCATTTCCTTTGCACTTCACCAATACTTTGTGCTGGTATATCGCATCAAATCCATATAAAATGCAATAAGTTTGTGGGTATAACATGACAAAAATTTGGAAAAGAATTTGCAGGGCATTACTGCAATGATCTGCATATGATTTAAGCAACATAGCTAATCAGAAGAACTATACAACCTGTATCGCACTGCAAGCACAGTCTGCCTTGCACTGCACGCGGGCAAAAGTCTATCTTGGTGCTCTATTTAATTAAAGAGACCGCACTTGCAGCCATTAGCTGCTGTATCCACACGCGGCTGCTTGCAATGAGATGGTATGCATAGTGGATTCACAACTGTGCTATAAGATATCACAATCAAGCTGATCGTTGTTCATATTCGCGGCACACATTTAAATGCGGTTCGCATAGTATATTAACAGCTGCCATTGGTATATTAGCAGCTTTGACTGCATGCATTAAATGTTACCTGTCACAGTTCTTATTAATACATATTGCAATATATTTATAAGCCTTGATATAGGGGTTATATTAATACTGTTATATAGTACAGTTCATAAATTAATCCACACATGAGCATTGAATATCAATATGAAGTGATTAATTGCGATGTGTAAATAAAATAATCTTTACTAGCCATGGAATGTAACAACTATAGTGGTTATACGTTAGGTTTTTGTCCTGATGAAGAGGTTGTATACAGTGATAAGCGAATATACTCGTTACTCGAGATTTCCCGAGCATGCTCGGGTGTCCTCCGAGTATTTTTTAGTGCTCGGAAATTTAGTTTTTAGCGCCGCAGCTGAATGATTTACATGTTAGCCAGCATAAGTACATGTGGGGGTTCCCTAGCAACCAGGCAACCCCCCCATGTACTTATGCTGGCTAACAGATGTAAATTATTCAGCTGCAGCACTAAAAACTAAAACTCCGAGCACTAAAAAGTACTCGGAGGACACCCAAGCATGCTCGGGAAATCTCAAGTAACGAGTATATTCGCTCATCACTAGTCGTATACAATAAAATTTCTTTTATTTCATCCTGCACTAAATTACACCCCCTTCTTGTTTTTCAATACTGAATGAAGGACACTTGTTAAGTGTAAAAAGAGGTTACATGCCTCTATAGAGAGAGACAGAGAGAGACAGCCAGAGATTCTGCCAAGACATCCAAAGGACCAAAGACAGCACAGCAGCTAATACATCATGGCTCCATTACGAGGGATACAGATCTATCATTCTACAGGAGACAACCTAGTGGACCTCGGCCCCGGTTGGAAGAATACATATCTGCTCCATTGACCATTGCTGAACCATGGATATGCTTGGAAAAAGCCAGGATTAAGACTCGCTGATCGCCTGGCTCCATGGAGATGTTCGGAGAAGGCAGGTTGCGACCCTCAGATCAACTGGCCCTTGAACCTAAATGGACTGTCATCTTCCTAGGCTTGACATTACCTTCTCTCTGTGCGCGTGCCACATGTGGGGTAGTTGACTCTGGAAGTTCTGAAGTAACAGCTGCCATTATCCCACTGATGCCACCATAATGTGAAGACACGGGGTGCCCGCCAATCCCCCATGTATTCACAAGGCTGTGTCTGTATAAAACTATGCCAAGCTAACCTTAAGTGTCCCCAGGGGATGCGGAACATCACGATGGTGCAAGTGAGGAGACCGTACCACGTGATCCCTCTGACATAATTACATCAGGCGGGGTGGTGAGATGCAGGTTCATCATGAGCCCCAATTAAAAAGCATTTGTTTTATTTTGATTCATGAACCACTTTCACCATTTTGAAGAATTTGTAGCAAAAAAAAAAAAAAGTGGCTCAAGAATTTTGGGAACAATCAAAAATGCTCTTTTTTGTGCTTTATTTTTTTTGTGCATAGATTGTTCACGTTCAGGAAAATGGGTATCAAACTTTCACATAAAATAGACTTAACAGAATTAAAAGAAGAAAAAGGCTAATATGAAAAATTGTAAAAATATCAAAAACTATACAAAAAAAAGTGCAAATGCAATAATAATGCCTTTAGTGCTTAGCGGTGTCACTGAACATTCATTTCAGGAATACAGTAAAAATGCATTGTATGCAAATGGAAGCAATTTGGATTAATAAAAAAGAAAATCATCAAAAGAGAAATTATATTTTGCCTTCTTCATGTTCTTTTCGCTCAATCTCCTGAGATGCCAACATTTTATTTTTTGCGGACAGATTATAAAAAAATCACGGGCAAAATTTTTTTATGGAGACATTGGAAAACCATAATACATCATTCTGATTATCAGTGATCCATGTCTACAGCCCATAATTCTTGTATGAAGCTGCATTCACTGTAAGTTGATGATAATTACAGTCAGAATAATCTATAAATATTTTTTCAGTTTTAAAAAAACAAACATTAAGAACTCAAAATTTTTGACTGGGCAAATGCGGCTTTAAGTCTCCTCATCTCAGAATGCTTAGCATGTCAATCTCCGCAAGTAGAAACGATACTTTTTGGATACTGACTTGGCAAAAAAAGTGATCAATTTTTATGAACGGTCCTGGAATTTCTGGACAGTCAAATGTGAGCAGAACCTTCATTTCTGTAATCAAGGTTCTGCTCATAATTTGGTTGTGGTCAGGACCTTCATTTCTGTAATCAAGGTTCTGCTCATAATTTGGTTGTGGTCAGGACCTTCATTTCTGTAATCAAGGTTCTGCTCATAATTTGGTTGTGGTCAGAACCTTCATTTCTGTAATCAAGGTTCTGCTCATAGTTTTGTTGTGGTCCTGGTGTCCACCTTTGATTAAACAAAATTTTATGCATACCACGGTATTTTCCCCTTTCAACCTGGACATCTAGTAGGGGGTACAAAGATATTTGAAGACATTGGCAGCATTAGCGCAATTTTCACCAAATCTATTAAAAAGGTTCATGCCTCTTAATAATGTTTCAATAAATTTGGTGCATTTTGAAATCTGAATCTATTAGCAGGTGCAGCTTTTGTACCTGGTCAGTGATGAAAACTGTTTAGTAAATCTGGGGCATAACGTTTTTTCCTATACCTCATCTCCGTGATATATAAATATGACAGACAATCCTTTTATATTATAATTTTGGTAATATAAATTTTACAATTCTCAATTACTGAAAAAAATAAATACAGTATTGGTTGTTTTTTTTTTAATCAAATCCAACATCATTCATGATCTATAGACATCCGGCAGTCATGTACGAGCTGCTGAAGAGTCTACCTTATTTTTAACTTGATCAGAGCGTTATTGCAGCCCTCATGTTATCTGTGGTCATGACATTCTTCATATATCTTCTGCGGGCTCTGCTTCTTGTCATAGTAAAGGCCATGATGATTACATTAGTGCTATGTAGGGCCTGAAATGTAGCTATGTGGAATATTGATGGGTTGGCACAACAAGCTATTACTGGCTGTGAAAAATCAAACACTTGTACTTATCCTGCAGATAAATAATGGTACCATGTGGTTAGTCCATTGTTTGTTAAAGGAAAAACTGCACTTAAAAGAATAAATAAACCGATTTTTACCTTAGTTGTTATTTAAAGGGAATTTGCTATTGTAAATAGCTATTGTTTAGAACCAGTCATTTGTTAACTGTACATTTTATAACTGTGTGACCATTTTTTATTCTACATCAGAAATTTTTTCATAAATAAAAATGAAAAGTCACATGTACATTAGCCACAATGAGCTGACTCTTTGTATTGAGGCATCTAATGAGCGTGTGCAAAGGTCATTGTGAAGATAGAGGAAGCAGGGTCAGCTGTGACCTGTTGTGATTCATGGCTCTTGTGTTGTCTGCTGTGCCTAGAGGGGTTACTTGTCATTGTAATCCTGTCTTTGCCTTCTTCAAATCCCTTTCTGAAAAGAACAGGAAATACGACCCTAAATTAGCCCCAGTGACCAGCGTGAAAATTGAGAATTTTGTATTATAATACAGATCGCGATATGAATAACACAACGTTGTCAAAAATGCTTAAAAATACAAGTAAGAGAGCGCCGACATATATTTTTTGTTAACAGATATTTATGCCAGATAGCTATCATATATGATATATACATTATATAATTTTGTCTTCAAATGACTGCCATGTTTAAAGAGATGATATATATTTGGGAACTTTTTTTGTATTTATTTTTCAAATATTTACTTTAATTGGGGCCAAAAACACAAAATAATGAATGAAACCCAATTGCAAAATTGATTATTAGCTTCAAATACATACATTTAAGTAAAAAAAAGTCCCCAAAAGTTAAACAACCCCATTATACTTGACTTCATTTGGAAGGGACAGGGAGGCGGTGGGTGACAGGGGCAATAACTGCAGGGAGATGGTGAGGTGGTATTACTATTTTAGTTTTAACTAATTGTGTTCTTTTTTTTCTGTCTAGTATCAATTTTTGAATGAGGTAAAATATACATTTTTAACTAGAATTCCTCTTTATATTATTTCCAACTCTAAAAAAAAAAATATATATATATATATATATATAGATATATATATATATATATATATATATATATATATATATATATATATATATTTTTATTTTTTTTTAATTTCCCTTTGTCTTTTTAGTCTTTGGAAGACCAAGTATGGGATTTGTTATGTGAAGCAGACAAGACGGCAGAAGAAAATAAAGACCAAAGCCAAGTATATGACGCTATGGCATTGACCCTAAAGGAAGCATGGGACGCCCTCATCCTGGTGCTGGAGAAAAGGAGGAATTTATTGCAGATGACTGCCGAGTTCTTTGATTTTGCACTACAGGTTTGTGGACGACACCAGGGTTATAAAATTATTTATCGTAGACCCCCCAAAAAATGCAATTACTTTAATATTTTACTGAAACCAAAGAACATTTTATGAATCAGAACATTGGTCCGACAAGTACTAAAATGTACTAACGTTCTTTTAGTCTGTATTAAGAGTATGAAACTGATTTATCCTCTTAGGCCATGTTCACACGCTGCGGTTTTTACCGCAGAACCGCCGCGATTTTGATGCTGCGGGTCTTCAGCAGTTTCCAAAGCGTTTACATTAACATGTAAACCCTATGGAAACCGCAAACCGCAGTGCACATGCTGCGGGAAAAACCGCGCAGAAACGCAGCGGTTTACAACCCGCAGCATGTCACTTCTTTGTGCAGAATCGCTGCGATTCTGCACCCATAGGAATGCATTGAACCGCTTACTTCCCGCATGGGGCTGTGCCCATGTTGCGGGAAGTAAGCGGATAATGTGCGGGTGGTACCCGGGGTGGAGGAGAGGAGACTCTCCTCCAGGCCCTGGGAACCATAAAATAGTGTAAAAAAAAGAATTAAAATAAAAAATGAAGCTATACTCACCTCTCAGCGCTGCCCGCGGCGTCCGGTCTCAGTTGCTGTGCCGAACAGGACCTGTGGTGACGTCGCGGTCACATGACCGTGATGACGCCGCGGTCACATGACCGTGATGACGCCGCGGTCACATGACCGTGACGTCACGAAGGTCCTTGTCGGCACAGCCGCTTGCAGCGCCGGGGAGATCGCGACGTCAGAGGGTGAGTATAGCCAATTTTTATTATTTTTTACATTACTATTGATGCTGCATATTGCTGCATATGCAGCATCAATAGTACAGCAGTAATCCCGCAGCGGAAACCGCGGAACAAACCGCGATAAATCTGCAGGGATAACCGCAGCGGTTTTGCCCTGCAGATTTTCAATTCCGCTGCGGGATTAACCCGCAGAGGAACCCGCAGCGTTCAGAACCAGAGTCTGCCCTACTGAAAGTCACATAACATGTCCCCTCACATTTCGATGAGATCTAGCATTGCCATATAGACCTACTGTGGTAATATGTTCATACATAAGAACATAATAAATATATTAAGTAATTTCAGAGTGCTGTACATGTGAAAACAGGATCTACAATATATAACAATCAGTACCATAGCAAGGTACAGAAGGTATCACTAAACACAGCAACATACGAGACAACAAGGTTTTAGAAGAATGAGGACCCTGCCCACGAGGGATTATATTCTACCAGCTATTCAACCCAGTCTACGCCTGGGTGGCGAGCATTTTCAAGTGATCACGGGTCACTGATGAGTTGGCATGACAACCAGGTGTCTCCAGCAGACCTCTATGATTGTCACTGCTGGATTGCTATGAGCGCCACCCTGTGGTCGGTGCTCATAGCAAGTGAGTAATTCTACTACATTGGGGCGATCTGATCATCGCCTCTACGTAGCAGATCCGATCATGTTGTGGCAGCTTCTAGCCTCCCATGGAGACTATTGAAGCATGGCAAAAGTAAAAAAAATGTTTTTAAAAATATTAAAAAAACAAACAAAAAAAAACATAAAAAGTTCAAATCACCCCCTTTTGCCCCATTCAAAATAAAACAATAAAAAAACTCAAACACTTATTTGGCATCACTGCGTTCAGAATCGCAGAATAAAAAAAGGATTAACCTTATCGCTAAACGGTGTAGCGAGACAAAGTCAAAACGCCAGAATTACGTTTTTTTGGGCCACTCTTTATAAAAGAGAACCTAGACATTTTTGGTGTCTATGAACTCGTAATGACCTGGAGAATCATAATGGCTGGTCAGTTTTAGCATTTAGTGAACAACGAAAAGAGGCAAAACAAAAAACAACTGTGGGATTGCACTTTTTTGCAATGTTACGGCACTTGGATTTTTTTTCCCCATTTTCCAGTACATGATATGTTAAAACTAATGGTGTAGTTCAAAAACACAACTGGTCCCACAAAAAAACAAGCCCTCACATGGCCATATTGACAGAAAATAAAAAAAAAAAAAGTTATGGCTCTGGGAAGAAGGGGAGCAAGAAACGAAAAAGCGAAAATACCTCCAGTCATGAAGGGGTTAAACGCACGGTAGGCCTGCTCCTACTCTGCAGCGATGTTCCAAAAAAGTCACTGCACAAGAGGGAAGCTACACACGATAATGAAAGCAAGGATCCCGCTGTCACCAACCAGAGTCTCCATAGAGAAGGCAGAGGTGGCTTTTTACTGCCCATGCCTTTTCCATTGCTGTATACAGAGCACTATATAAGCGCTGTGTACACATAATACAAAGCACTGACGACGCTTCCTCCTACATATACTGCGGTCATATGATCTCTGTGTATAGGGAGCGAACAGGAGCTGATGGGTCATGGAAGACCTAGACAGTGCTGCTATGGACCCAGAAGGCTGCATTTCCCTTGTAGCTGGGGCCAATATGACAGCCCCAATAACAAGGGAAAGGAGATGAAAAAAAGATTCTGCAGAAATGTGGATTCCAGCGATGTATCACTTTTCTGGGTGCTGCAGTTCTGATTTAAGCTGTTTTGCTGCAGATCTGGCAGTTCTCTGAATACTGAGCTCTGTATAACTCCGCCCACATCACTGATTGGCAGCTTTCTGTGTACACTGTGCATAGGTGGAAACCTGCCAATCAGTGGTGAGGGTGGAGTTATAAAGAGACCATGAATATGGCAGCAGGTATACTAGCCCTCTAATGATTACTTTCTGCTGATAAAACAGTAATTTTATCAAAGCTACAGCAAGCAGCCCCGTAAGTGACACATTGCTGGAATCAGGGTCTCTGCCACTACATTATGCTCCCATCAGATTAGGTGGCAATAACCCAGTGACAGATTTCCTTTAACTACCAGAAAGTTATGCTTATGAACTTTATTGACCTTCGTAAACTTTCAGATTGCAAATTCCAAAAACTTATCCAGCTCACAAAAAATAAAAAACTCCATGATCCAAACGGGAGGATACATGAAAAAAATAAAGCAATACACACATAACAGGACTTTTTTTTTTACTTATGGCTTACAAACTTTCAGCAGCATATGCAATCCATCATTTAACTTCATTCTTTGCTTGACTAGTGGATAAAAAAAAAAAAAAAAAAAAAAAAAAAAGATTGTCTTTGCCTCATAATAATACTTTCAGATTTATGTATTAGTAGCGATTTACGAAGATTTCTGCTATAGATGGAACATTATAACAGTAGTTGGAATCAGCGTGCGATAATACTTGTAATTCACGGAATAAATATAACGTACTGTCGGCTTGAAATTTACTTAAGATTACAATTTTCAGTGGATTTATCCCTACGGTGAAAAACTGAATTTTCTATCAATGAGATGGTTACAGGTAATGTTATTTTACCCATTATTATGCTCACTGACATTAGCTTTGTGCTGAAGTTATGTTGCCCTGGTAATAAATTACATTTATTATGTAGGAGTGAACATACCCGCATGTGTACTGTGTCATATTCAGTGGAGAAAGTTTGGGGTGTTTTCTGAACTATTGAGCAATGGTTCTTGAACAGTTTTGAATGGGTTTTTTTCACTCTCCTGTTTATGCTGCTTTCTTTTGCCTTTAGTTTTCGGATGCCATTGACCACGCAGAGTCTCTTGTTCAGGACACACCCAATACCAATGATTCCAATACAAAAAATCTTCTACAGCTTCAGCAGTATACGAAAAGTAAGTGGTGTTAATTATTAGCGATGATGCACTGAAATGCTTGGGTGCTCGTTTTTCGAATCGAGCAAATCATAATGCTAGGTTGCTCGTTTCGAGTAAAGAGGATAATAGAAGTTAATGGGAGACCCACTGAGTGGTGCATTTTTCCAGCAAACCCTACCAGAAGGTCTGGGAAGAGGGGGCGGAAAGTTGCGGACATGGATGGAAACACCGCTGAAATAGAATGGGAACAGCATGAGGAAGACCCTTGGACGCATCTTCGACTCCCAGGTCACTGCTGGGAACAATGTTGTCAGAGCATTACGTAACTTTTATGGACTGACATTAAAACCAAAGATAAAATGGATTTTACAGGAAAAAAGTTTCGAAAACTTTCTTTCCTGTATAATGAGTTGCATATCAGGCAAAATAAAAAAAAAATAATAATAATAAAAAAAAAATGCCATCTCTCACCGTATTTACCTGTCATTTTTAGCAATAAATAAATAATTTTAAAAAATGACATGGGGTTCCCCCTAATTTTAGTAACCAGCTAGGGCAAAGTAGACAGCTGTGGGCTATTTTCAGACTGGTAAGATCCATGGTTATTGGCCCCTTCCCAGCCTAAAAATACCAGCCAGCGGAAATCAGAGTAAGGGTATATGCACATGTAGAATGGTCTACTGCGGATTTTTCCACAGCGGATTTGATAAATCTGCAGGGCAAAAAAACATTTTTTTCCTGCGGATTTACCGTGGTTTTTGTGCGGATTCCACTGCGGTTTTACACCTGCGGTTTTCTATTATGGAGCAGGTGTAAAACCGCTGCGGATTCTGCACAAAGAATTGACATGGTTGCCTGGTTGCTAGGGAATCCCCACATGTATTTATGCTGGCTAACAGATGTAAATCATTCAGCTGTGGCAAGAAAACGGTAATTAGTTCTTACCGGTAATTGTATTTCCAGGAATCCACCTGACAGCACCATTGGAGGACGTCCTTCTTACCCTCAGTGGGACAGGAACCACAAGCAGTTAAAAGGACCCTCCCCACTCCACCCACCAGTGATTTTCTAAGTACAACATCTGGATGGATGCAAAAAAGAGAGTTTATTTACAATTAGGCTACTTTCACACTAGCGTTAACTGCAATACGTCGCAAATGCGTCGTTTTGCCGAAACTACGCATCCAGCAAAAGTTCTTGCTGGATACGTTTTTTCGTCATAGACTAACATTAGCGACGCATTTGCGACGCATTGCCAAACGGTGCGTCCGTTTTGCGACGCTTGGGCGTGTGGTAGCGGACCGTCGGGAGAAAAAAACGTTACATGTAACGTTTTTTGCTCCCGACGGTCCGCTTTTTCCGACCGCGCATGCGCGGCCGGAACTCCGCCCCCACCTCCCCGCACTTCCCCGCACCTCACAATGGGGCAGCGGATGCGTGGGAAAAATGCATCCGCTGCCCCCGTTGTGCGGCGGAGACCACGCTAGCGTCGGGAACGTCGGCCCGACGCACGGCGACGGGTTGTTCCCGACGCTAGTGTGAAAGTAGCCTTACACACCAATGTTACATCACATTAGTCAGTAGTATAAGCTTGCAGTGGGAGGGAACTAGTAGTGCTGTCAGGTGGATTCCTGGAAATACAATTACCGGTAAGAACTAATTACCGTTTTTCCAGTCCACCACCTGACAGCACCATTGGAGAATACCAAAGGATGTTTAACTAGGGTGGGACTACTGCATGTAAGACTTTCCTGCCAAAGGCTAATTGGTCTGATACGACATCTAATTTATAGTGTCTAGCAAAGGTAGAAAGACTAGTCCAAGTCGCCGCCCTACAGATTTGCTCAGCTGAGGCACCCCCCTTCTCCGCCCATGATGTAGAAATAGCTCGTGTTGAGTGGGCCCTAAGAGTGTCCGGGGGATCTTTCCCTTGGTTTGTATAGGCTAGGCTAATCATGTTTTTAATCCACCTAGCAATAGTTGATTTTGCTGCTTTACAACCCCTATTTGGACCACCGTATTGTATAAATAAGTTAGTGTCCCGTCTCCAGCTTTCTGTCGCCCCTAGGTATTTTAGAACAGTCTCTCTAACGTCAAGGTTATGGTAGACCCCCTCTTTTGCATTTTTAGGGTGTTGGCAGAAAGAAGGAAGGATTATCTCCTGATTTATATTGGTAGAGGATACTACCTTGGGGAGGAAAGCTGGGTTAGGTTTGAAGACTATTCTGTCATCAAAGATTTGAAGATATGGATTCTGGATAGGAAGAGCCTGCATCTCCCCCAGCCTTTTAGCCGATGTGATGGCAATTAGGAAGGCAGTCTTAAAGGAGAGATTGGCTATGTCCATATCTTCCGACAGTAAGTAAGGGGTTTTACACAAAGTGTTAAGGACCAGGTTTAGGTCCCAAGGAGGAGTTGATTTCCTCAGAAGTGGCCTCATTCTCTGCGTGGCCCTGGAGAATCTCGCTATCCAGGGATGGGAGGCTAGTGATGTATCAAAAAAGACACTAAGTGCTGCAATCTGTACTTTTAGAGTACTAGGCCGAAGGCCCTTGTCAAATCCGAGTTGCAGGAAATCGAGGATTCTGGGGATATCTGGTTTTGAAGTATCCACAGGACCTTCTCCCAGAAAGGAACAATACCGCTTCCAGATCTTGTTATAAATCGCCGAAGTCACCGGCATTCTGCTTGCCTGGAGTGTGGTAAAGACATCTTCTGACAGGCCTCTGGATCTTAGGGTTTGCCATTCAGGATCCAAGCAGATAGGTGAAGAGAGTCTGGGTTCTTGTGGAACACCGGACCTTGAAGTAGAAGGTCCTAATACTGGATAGTAGCGTTGTCTGCTCATCACCCACAATTTTGGATGTGCACGATTTGCACAATGGTTTCCGCCAATTTTCCGGAAACTTAGTGGCACATATCGGGCATTTATTTTTCCCCGATTTTTTCCTTTCGGCTGTGGGGATGGGAGGCTCAGCCTAGGATAAATAGAGATATGTGTGGGGTACGTAAGTAGGGAAGCAGGGGGAGGGGTGAGCTTTGTGGTATGGCTTTTACATAGCCCACTCACGTGCCCCTGAAGCTTGTCAGTCCCCTCAGGTCTGGCAGTCTCCTCCATAGTGCAGAAAACAATCTGAACGTATAGCCGAGTGCTCCTTTGTCAGGATGGCCGGCGGCATACAGACCCCCCTAGTGAGTTTATATAGGTTTTACCTGGTTGATCCTGCCCTCCTTACCGCCGCTGCGGTGACCGCGCTGTGCCCCTCACCGAGGCCAGTGCTGCTGCCGGCGCCATCCTCCACGCTGGTCGCGACCGGAAGTGACGCGGCCGCTGGACCCGGAAGCGGCCGCCTGGAAGCGGTCGCTGGAGAAGCACCCAGACCGAGAGCCCCCACGAGGAGGAAGCGGACCCGACCCCAGGAGCAGCGCTACACTGGGGAGGCTGAGGGACCCCCCATAGCAGGTATCAGCCGCAAATATCTTGCGGCGGGGAAGGGAAAGGCTGGGCCCCCCGATCCCCACCATCTGCACAGCACCGTCGGAGGACATGCTTGCTGTTCCTATCCGCAGTGGGACAGGAAAAAACACTGGTGGGTGGAGTGGGGAGGGTCCTTTTAACTGCTTGTGGTTCCTGTCCCACTGAGGGTAAGAAGGACGTCCTCCAATGGTGCTGTCAGGTGGTGGACTGGAAAAACAATCTCCGAGCACTAAAAAATACTCGCAGGACCCCCGAGCGTGCTCGAGAAATCTCGAGTAACGAGTATATTCGCTAATCACTAATAAGAAACAGTCTTTCATGGATAATCCATGGCAATTACAGTTCACACTTAGATGCTGAGATGTAATTGGGGTCTGGGGCTTTAAGAGCACTCGACAGTGTCTTTTGATAGCTTACAGAAGGAGGTAATTAGAGGTTACAGACCTGTACTCGGGGTTAACTCCACAGTGTGTCACGGCACGTGCACAAGTACTTATAGGTGAATGTAAAAACTGAGGTGATTCCAGTCAGAAATACGTTAGAATGATGTCCGTAGAGGTTTTAGACGGAACCCAGGCTCTTAGGCCTGCAGGAGTTCTTGTAGTGAAAACAGCCTCCACATGTGTTCTACTCTCCCTGAGGGCATCCTTCAGACTAAAGAACATTCTAGACTTGCCTGGAAAACAGTTCCTCCTATTGACCATGTGACTAGGAGCTGGCCAATAGGACACCGTATTCACATCTCAGATCCTTACAAAACAATATTTATGAGTCATTGTACACTTTCACCATTAGTCGAGGCCAGAACACAGCAAATGAGAAATGCATTGCATCTAAAATGGAGGTGACTAGAAATGGAGAATTACAGCTCACAAATGCAGGGGATAATGTAGCAGGGCAGTTAGAGTGAGCTGTAGTGTACAGAAGCTACTCACAATGCAGGATTACTTAAAGGGAAGGATACATTTTCAACTGGGTCAATACAGTGGTGGCAGGGACTGAAGTAAAGATGGGAAAAGTCACAAAAAATTTGCGAAACTTCAAGCAGTTTTACACCAGAAAACTGGCAAAAACTGCTTCATAAATCGGGCTGTAGAACACTATTGAGCCCATACACTGTTCTGTGCGCATACTCAAGCAGGAGCGGAACTCATCAGCATGCTCTTCTGAGCAGTGTTTTAAAGGACTTGTAGATGGGTAGAACATGTAGAAAAAGAATGATATTTATTCTTTATGGTCCCAATTCATCATTTGTGATTCATTGAAGTCGCTTTTCTTATTTTTGTTGTCTTGTATTCGCTGTTGCTTTTTTGCAACCCATTCTTGAGAAATTTGGTACAAAAATCAAATATGACTGGATGAAGATTGCAAATTCAAGTTGCGATATCTCAATGGCCACCAAAAATCCAATCCTACTTTACTTTTAGTGGCGATCACAACTCATACATTGCATTTTGTCCAAAACTTGATGCGATCAAAGTAACCATAAAACCAAACCATATGAGTCGCCCGCCAGGGCCGTGGGGTATCCAGTACCGGGTTCACAGAGAGAAGTCACGGTGGTGACCCAGACCATGGCCCTGGGCGCCCACGTAAAAGGGGAAATTGAATAAAGTTTATGTTTGTGATGCCACCTGTGGTATTTGGTCAGTGGGGACCAACGCTGTTTTAAGGGATCCACTGGGGTGATGTTATGGCAGCTAGATGGTATAACTTCCCACAGGTGAAGTGTATCCCCAGGGCTCCCGGTGTGTAGATGGAAGATGGTGAATAGTGCAGCATAGAATGAGGACACAGGTTTGCAGTCTCTTTACCTGGTTTACTGAAGACTTCAGGCAGCCACAGTCCAGGGTACCAGATCACAGGGCAGGCAGGGTTCGGCCAGCTTGGAAGCGAATCCAGAGTCCCCTTTACCAGGTGGAGTTAAAAGCCTTCCTCTAGCGCGGTGGTGTTATAGTCCCTTACTGCCTATGGCTTCAGATAAGGTCCTCACAGTTCTTCTCTCTGTCCCCCATATAGGATAGGACAATACCTGCATGACAGGTAACTCGAGCCTTTTTACAGGGACTCTAGCACGCCCCAGGCTCTATGTGTTACTGTGTCTCAGGTGTGTGTGGAGGACAGGTAACTTCCAGTGCAGCTGTCCTGCCGATTTCTGATGTAAGTCTTAGAAATCCTTACAACCTCGGTGGTCCGGCTACCGGTTATCTGCGCCTCAGAGGGAGGAAGCCTGTTCGCAGCTGGTCTCCCCTTGATATCACTCTCCTGTGCTTTGCTCTCCTGCACGCTCACTGAACAATGTTTGGCTTTCCGTATGTCTCCTTCAATAGGAGCTGTAGCAACTCTGGCTACACGGCCCCTTCAGCCCTTCCGACACTCTACGCCTGGCTGCTTGCTCCTCTGTCCTCTGACGGAATCTGAATCTCCCTACTTCCCTCCAAACCACAATATATGTGTGTGTGTGTGTGTGTGTGTGTGTGTGTGTGTGTGTGTGTGTGTGTGTGTGTGTGTGTGTGTGTGTGTGTGTGATGTGATTATATATATATACACTCACTGGCCACTTTATTAGGTACACCTGTCCAACTTCTTGTTAACACTTAATTTCTAATCAGCCAATCACATGGCAGCAACTCAGTGCATTTTGGCATGAAGACATGGTCAAGACAATCTCCTGCAGTTCAAACCGAGCATCAGTATGGGGAAGAAAGGTGATTTGAGTGCCTTTGAACGTGGCATGGTTGTTGGTGCCAGAAGGGCTGGTCTGAGTATTTCAGAAACTGCTGATCTACTGGGATTTTCACGCACAACCATCTCTAGGGTTTACAGAGAATGGTCCGAAAAAGAAAAAAAATCCAGTGAGCGGCAGTTCTGTGGGCGGAAATGCCTTGTTGATGCCAGAGGTCAGAGGAGAATGGGCAGACTGGTTCGAGCTGATAGAAAGGCAACAGTGACTCAAATCGCCACCCGTTACAACCAAGGTAGGCCTAAGAGCATCTCTGAACACACAGTGCATCGAACTTTGAGGCAGATGGGCTACAGCAGCAGAAGACCACACCGGGTACCACTCCTTTCAGCTAAGAACAGGAAATTGAGGCTACAATTTGTACAAGCTCATCGAAATTGGACAGTAGAAGATTGGAAAAACGTTGCTTGGTCTGATGAGTCTCGATTTCTGCTGCGACATTCGGATGGTAGGGTCAGAATTTGGCGTAAACAACATGAAAGCATGGATCCATCCTGCCTTGTATGGAGCATCTTTGGGATGTGCAGCCGACAAATCTGCGGCAACTGTGTGATGCCATCATGTCAATATGGACCAAAATCTCTGAGGAATGCTTCCAGCACCTTGTTGAATCTATGCCACGAAGAATTGAGGCAGTTCTGAAGGCAAAAGGGGTCCAGCCCGTTACTAGCATGGTGTACCTAATAAAGTGGCCGGTGAGTGAGTGAGTGAGTGAGTGAGTGAGTATGTATATATATGTATATATATATATATATATATATATATATATATATATATATATATATATATATATATATATATATATATATATATATATATATATACATACATACATATACATACATACACACACAGTGGGGCAAAAAAGTATTTAGTCATTCAGCAATAGTGCAAGTTCCACCACTTAAAAAGATGAGAGGCGTCTGTAATTTACATCATAGGTAGACCTCAACTATGGGAGACAAACAGAAAAAAAAATCCAGAAAATCACATTGTCTGTTTTTTTATCATTTTATTTGCATATTATGGTGGAAAATAAGTATTTGGTCAGAAACAAAATTTCATCTCAATACTTTGTAATATATCCTTTGTTGGCAATGACAGAGGTCAAACGTTTTCTGTAAGTCTTCACAAGGTTGCCACACACTGTTGTTGGTATGTTGGCCCATTCCTCCATGCAGATCTCCTCTAGAGCAGTGATGTTTTTGGCTTTTCGCTTGGCAACACGGACTTTCAACTCCCTCCAAAGGTTTTCTATAGGGTTGAGATCTGGAGACTGGCTAGGCCACTCCAGGACCTTGAAATGCTTCTTACGAAGCCACTCCTTCGTTGCCCTGGCGGTGTGCTTTGGATCATTGTCATGTTGAAAGACCCAGCCACGTTTCATCTTCAATGCCCTTGCTGATGGAAGGAGGTTTGCACTCAAAATCTCACGATACATGGCCCCATTCATTCTTTCATGTACCCGGATCAGTCGTCCTGGCCCCTTTGCAGAGAAACAGCCCCAAAGCATGATGTTTCCACCACCATGCTTTACAGTAGGTATGGTGTTTGATGGATGCAACTCAGTATTCTTTTTCCTCCAAACACGACAAGTTGTGTTTCTACCAAACAGTTCCAGTTTGGTTTCATCAGACCATAGGACATTCTCCCAAAACTCCTCTGGATCATCCAAATGCTCTCTAGCAAACTTCAGACGGGCCCGGACATGTACTGGCTTAAGCAGTGGGACACGTCTGGCACTGCAGGATCTGATTCCATGGTGGCGTAGTGTGTTACTTATGGTAGGCCTTGTTACATTGGTCCCAGCTCTCTGCAGTTCATTCACTAGGTCCCCCCGCGTGGTTCTGGGATTTTTGCTCACCGTTCTTGTGATCATTCTGACCCCACGGGGTGGGATTTTGCGTGGAGCCCCAGACCGAGGGAGATTATCAGTGGTCTTGAATGTCTTCCATTTTCTAATTATTGCTCCCACTGTTGATTTCTTCACTCCAAGCTGGTTGGCTATTGCAGATTCAGTCTTCCCAGCCTGGTGCAGGGCTACAATTTTGTTTCTGGTGTCCTTTGACAGCTCTTTGGTCTTCACCATAGTGGAGTTTGGAGTCAGACTGTTTGAGGGTGTGCACAGGTGTCTTTTTATACTGATAACAAGTTTAAACAGGTGCCATTACTACAGGTAATGAGTGGAGGAAAGAGGAGACTCTTAAAGAAGAAGTTACAGGTCTGTGAGAGCCAGAAATCTTGATTGTTTGTTTCTGACCAAATACTTATTTTCCACTATAATATGCAAATAAAATGATAAAAAAACAGACAATGTGATTTTCTGGATTTTTATTTCTCAGTTTGTCTCCCATAGTTGAGGTCTACCTATGATGTAAATTACAGACGCCTCTCATCTTTTTAAGTGGTGGAACTTGCACTATTGCCGAATGACTAAATACTTTTTTGCCCCACTGTATACACACACACACACACACACACACACACACACACACACACACACGCAGGGGGGTCACCTAGTAATAGGATCAAAACCTCCACCCTTGTGGCCTGGAGTGTGAACATGTGTGTATGGTGATTACCTGATAAAAGATATCCTTCATCGCTTCTAAACGTAACATCAATCTCCTCGTGAGGAAAGCAATGCCACTGTGATGACCAGGACCCTGGGGCGCCACACATATTGCAATGAAGGCGCAGTCACACATGACTTACAATATGATCTATGTTGGCAAAGTTGCATTGACGTTTATTTATTGCAATGCTTTAATCTTCAGTTCACCTGACCAAAGTCCCCTTGGAGGTCCATCCTTAGAAAATAAATAGCAAATCTCCCTAAATTTGTATTTTTGCGATTTTAAATATTTTTTTCTATCAAAAAGTGATACCTTTATGAACTAACTAGAAAAAATATACTTGCAAACCAATAGAATTTATCAATGCAAATCGAACTCACTACAGAACCAAGTATATATGCCATTCAGGATTCTGGAAAAGTTGATGGGAACCCTAGTAAAAGATTTTAGACATTGACTTAACTAGCAAATTACTGAATTGAATATTTGTCAAACTGATAGTAATTTTTGCCATCTTTGCTAATTTTTACCAACCTATATTCTTTTCATTTCAGCTCTTCTGGCACGGTCTTTGGCCTTACTAAATAAAAGCCAGGAACTAACTGAATTCATACAGCAATTAAAATCTCACCTGCCTGTGGCAAATCCTGACATCATGAAAGGAGCTCAAAGCAGCTGCTCCAAAGTGGAAAGACTATTGGAATCACTGCAAGACAGGAGGCGGCAGCTGGACAAGCAGATGAGGCAACACCGGCTAAGGTTGGAGCAGGTCTCACACGTTAGTCAATGGCACCAACAGGAAGACAAGGTAACACGGGGAGAAAATAAACTCGGCACCTGTTCCTCCAGGGCGCAGATGTAGGGATAGTTTCAGAGCACAATGTTATTTCATGGGACGAAGGAGAATGTTTTCCTCTCTACATGGTGGCACAGGAGGAGCCTTTCAAAGCTCACCATCTGGTCTGCCTGATGTTGGCCTACAACTCTTGAGTATCAGAAAAATGATATTTTATCTCTGCAATAAAGATAATTTACATATAATGAATTGAATATGTTGTGGATACTGAATATTCACATCCACAATAAATTAGAAAAATGAATGGAGCTTTTGACACTACACCTCCCAGTGTCATTCTGTCTGTATTAACAGGAGTCAGATTTTTTCTGTTACTTAAAAAAGATAAAAGTTCAATTTAACTAATTTAAATTTAAAGAAGTTGTCCACTACTTGGACAACTTCTTATCATACCTCAAGCTTGGCTCCAATAAAATAAAAAAGCCTATACTCACCTCCCGTGCTAGCACCCTTCCCGCGGTGTCGGCACTCACTCTCCCCGGGTCTCTCATGCTGTTGTTGTTACATGTGACCCTCACTCCCAATCAGCCCTGGCATCACTGTCCCAGCCTCCTGTCAAATTGAACATGAATAGGAAGTGAGAGCGCAGATGTAGCCCGGACTTCCTCTTCATGTTCAATTTGTCCATCCGGAGCTGATTGGGTGCCAGGGTCACATGTTACAACAACTGCACGAGAGCCCAGGGACTGTGAGTGCCAACATGGGAGGCAAGTATTGGTTTTTTTATTGAATTGGGGACAAACATTTAAATCAAGAAGGTGTTGTCCAAGTAGTGGACAAGCCCTTTAAGGCTATGTTCTCATGCAGTGTTTTTGCAATGCTTTTTTTTTCTGTAAAACAGAAGCTGCAGTTTACAGTACCATCAAGGTTATGAAGTTTCAGAAATGTTATCAACATGCTTGTTTTGTTTTTTAATGAATTTGAGAAAAGCAGAATTTTTGAAATCTGCAGCATGTCAATTCTTTTTGCATTTTTGCAGCGTTTTTTTTCAACCATAAAATTTGCATGTTTGGTGCATAAAACTAACTTTATTCAACAAGTACTGTAAACAAAGCACAAATGTAATCTGCACCCCCCAAAAAAAGCTGGCATAAAACTGGGTGAAAATGCCGCAAAACATGCATTTTGAACATATTTTTACTGCCAAGAGAGCACATTTTGGCCACAGAAAGTTAACAAAGCAAAAATGCTACATGTGAACATAGCCTAAGGATCTATCACCAGTCTGGGATTGCTCTTTTTATTTAATAGCCAGAGATTAGCGATTTTCCTAAATATTTTCATTTTTCAGAAGTAGCTCCAATGTCCCCTAAAAGCTGTAAAAATGTTACAGTTCATAAAGAGTTTAACAAAGTACATGGTAGGGCAGGGTTAGTCTCGCTCTTTCTCTGTGAGATCAGCTGTGGAGGGTTGTGGGATCCCACAACTTGGAAGTGCCAACCCAACTTCACTCAAAAAAAAAAAATTGTTGCCCTTTTGGTGAACATTAAGGCTACTTCTGAAAGGTCTCATCACTGGAGTATATTTCGAAAAATCACTAATCCGGGGCTATTTTATTAAATGATATGGGCAGCCCCAGACTGGTAACAGGCACTCTTTAACTACAGTTAATATGTATCTTGATAAATAGTTTTTCCATTAGGGGGTCTTATGTTTGATATTAGACAAAGCCAGAGTTGCCAAACTACTGTTTAATTTTTTTTCTGGACAACTGGACTATTTATTTATTATGCATTGCTCATATAGCGCTATCATATCCCGCAATGCTCTACATACATTATTATTGCTGTCCCCAAAGGGGCTCACAATCTTCAGTCCCTATCAGTATGTCTTTGGGGTGTGGGAGGAAACCGGAGAAGCCGGAGGAAACCCACGCAAACATGGGGAGAACATCCAAACTCTTTGCAGAGGTTGTCCTTGGTGGGATTTGAACCCAGGAGCTCCATTTGTTAGAACTATATATGGTTACTGCCACTAGGGGGCACTCAATGTATTTAGATTTATTTGCTTCTCAATGAGCTCAATACTACTTGTATAAAAAAAAAAAAAAAAAAAAAAAAAATTCACAGTGGTGGCTTCAACACCACAAAAAAAAAATATATATATAAATTTTATCAAATAAAAAGAGCATTTCCAATTCAGATTTAAAAAAATTAATCAGCTTAAATTAAAAAACAATAAATCTACATTTTTTAGTATGGTGACCTGCATTCATCTTATTCCTGTGCATGTTCCTGGAGGATGTTAAACCAATGTCTTTTCTGTAGAAAAGCAAAGTAGAACATTTTTTAATTTGTTTTCTTAATCTAATACGGATTGTGCATGTTGTTTAATGAAGAGAAGCTTTTTAGTGTGACAATTCTGCAATAATTTGCTTATAGAGGTAACAGTGCCCTTGAACAAGCACAAGGCCCGGAAAAGTGAGAGCCATGATTAGGAAACTGCTCTGGAAATTGCCAATGGTGAGGACTTTGGATAGCGATTATGCAAGACTGATAAGAGCAGCTGAGTATGAGGGGGAGGAAGGGGAGCAGCTATCTGCTGTATAGTATTCAAATGGACTGGAGAGGGCTGACTGTGATTGTAGGAGTTAATTCCTTTTCTAGCTCCTGGAATGTAACAACTGCACAAACTCGGCAAGGCTCTGATGGCTGAGCTCCTTGGAAACAAGCTTTACACTATGTAAGATAAAAGCTCTTACAACAGGAGAATGGATAATGAAAGCAAATAGAAATAGCAAGTCATTTGCATACTTGCTCCTACTCGTGTTAATTAACTAAAGCTATTTATTAACATGAGAATTCCCCTTTAAGAAGATCATTGTCACATAGCTGCACTAGATGGCAGAAGATCAAAAGTTGGAAATTTGGAGAATGGCATTAGGCTGGGGAAATAACATCTAATATTCAGTCCAACAGCTTGAAATAATCACTTGAGGGACATGGTGCAGACGGATGAAATGGAGGCTGGTTAGACCTCATCATTGTTTTAATATCTAGGTTCATCTCCAATTACATATCAATGCCACTATGACAACATGTGGTAAGAAGAAGCAGGAGATATTATTACAATATGTTGCCATTGAACTAATATGATCTAATTATACATGATGGTAAATTCAAGGTTTTTTTTTTTTATTATTATTTACAATAATAGTATTGGTATTTCAATATCTAACGTCCTGGGCTCTGACCATTGACACCAGCAATAGTTATAGGGACAGCTGAGCTAACACTGTTTCTGTTACTCCAATAGAAATAAATGTTTTTTTTATGGAAACAGCTGTTTCTGTAACTTGGGAGTGCTTGTTTGTTGTGCTAGTCTTTTTCCATAGCAGAGTCATCTGAAAACAACTTTATTCTCTTTTTGCTACATGATGCTTTACAAATTGTGACCAATGACAATGAATGCACTTCTTTTGTAGATTTCCTGTTGGCTAAGGAAGCAGATAGACTTATATCTGACCAATATCCAACTCGGAGCATCACTGACAGAAAACGAGGAGCTAATTCACAAACACAAACAGCTTGTACACGACTCCCAGGTAAAATTACAATATATACATTTCATCTAGATTACAACTCTGCTAAATTAATGGTGTGGGAATTGCTTCTCATCAATAGAAAAAACAAGTCATTTTGTTGGTAAATATTAGAAAAGAGTCTATATTTTGAAATTCGAATTCACCAACTTTGCCAAATTTTCCCTAAAACTTTGATTTGTGGCAAATAAATTTGCCCTAATCTCAAAACTGGAAAGCAAATAATTACTCCGAAAACATACGTGTGGAAGAGGAGAGAGAGGACTCTGCTGACCAGAAGAGCTTACCCACTGCAAGAGAGGGAGAGAGGACCAAACTAACCAGAAGAGCTTACATACTACGAGAGAGAGAGAGTGCCGCTAACTCGATGTATCGCACATCATGACATCTTGAGGCCAAGTATTTGCTAGAGGCACACAGGGTGCTGGGTTGGGAATGCTGGGAGCAGAAATGAAAACTCCTCTGGTCTGGCCGCCATGGTGGACCTTACTGAACTCCGGAAAAGGGCAGCACAAATCAAATTGCTCATCTCTACACTGAACAATTTGTAACCATAAGAAACTTAGAGAGTAGTAGCTTACTACAACCAGGAAACCCTACTCTGACCAGGCCAAGAGGAAGCATTGAATCAAAGAATGACTTCTTATAAAACTTTTGTTATGATGTAGTGATATGTCAGAAGTGATTGTGGTGGTTGTAGTGCCAAGGCCTCCACAATCACTCTGCTTGGCTTTCTTCACAGATGTTGTGTATGTGTCCCATAGTTAATTATGAACCAATACACCACTAACCCCAGTGACCCGAGAAGAGCCAAGTAGAGCTGATTACATCTGAAAGGCTACACCACTCTTCTGGGCGTTTCTTCCTTCTGTGGAGATATCAGCCCCAAGTGGAAATCTCAGGCCCCCAGATTTCCAGTGATTACAAATTTTAAAATGTCAATATGACTTATTCAAAAGTTTTATAAAAGAACAGTACTTTTTAAAAGTAAAGCAGCCATTAGTTTTATGCTGCCCGCTGCCATAAGCAGCAAGAATCAAAGCCGGGCTGTGCAATTACAGCCAGGTATGTTTTGTCTAAAATACCGCAGCATTTCAAAGAAAACATCTTGAATATCTGCTATATAGGGATAGACCTGACTAGTCCGATGCAGCCACAGGATGGCTTCACCTCGCACCCTTCCTGTTGATTGACAGGTTTCTCCCAATGTACACTCATGGGAAATACCTGTCAATCAACTGGAGCAGTGAAGGGATAAGCCGACTGGTCATGTCTCTCCCTATATTTGCCAGCTTTATCAACTATGTTTTTCCTGAAATACCACAGCTTTTCAGTGCAAAAATATGCAACCTGTAGTTCGGGTGTCATTAATCTAGACCGGCTTCCTTTAAAAGGAACACTGTAAATCTGTCCCCACTAAGTGATGCTCCCTATATTCTGAGCTATTATGTATATATCACCATAATGTTCCATTTTGGCTGCTGCGGGCTGACAAAGTATTATAATTCGACTGGATGATTGTGTTTAGAGAAGCTACGAATCAGAAAATGTTTTGACCATAATTAATCCCTTTATTATTAGTCTATACTCTGTAAATAATATTCTATTTTTTGTCAACCTGAAGTATATTAGAGAAGTTGCAAGACTATAAAAAGGTAAGATATATCAGAATTGCAGGAGGTCAACAATGAAAACATAAAATACAAGAAAATTTCAATACTTGCAGATTGTTAATCACAATGATCTTGACGGAGGCCTGGCAGGTTGTGAGCAAGAAATATGCAGACAGAGTCCGGTGTCAGAGGTGCTGCCACCTATATAACCCTCCTTATGTGTTGACCTCCTGCACCTTGGTATCTGACCTGGCAGAGCTTAGTACCGAGCCCTTTTCTTACCTAAACCGATGCAGAAACATAACTTTACAAACAAGCTTGCATGATGCTACACATTTGTAGTTTCTTGGTCAGTGGGGTATCTATGGCCCCTCGCGCTACTATAAATATTGCTGGTAATTTTATGCTTGCAAGGAGGTAGAACACAGCGGCTACCCCAAGTCCTGCTACTCTAGCAGATGAACAGTAGACTATGAAGCTGGCAGAAGAGTCCAGTGGATCATGGAATTGCTGCTCGTATTAGACTGGCTTAAAGACCTTTTGTTCGATTACTGGAAAATGCTTTTAAAAAGAGCTGCAGATATCAATAAAAATTATTGGGGAATATTTATTAAAAATGTCCAATTGCTAGATAGTACAAACTTAGACTACACAGTCTCTTAAAATGTGCCAAATGTTATCAAAATGGATCAGGCGTTTTGATAAACATGTCTGATTTTAAGACTGTCTAAGCTTACGCCACTAATTAGTTGGCTTCCTTAGAAACAAGAAATGTGTGCCACAATTTTGGCACATTGTATTGCACGTTAATCCATGCCTTTTCCAATAACCCATGCCCCCTTTAGCGAGACCATACCCCTTGATGGACAAATTGTAAAGTGTTTAAATCAAGTAATAATTGTTACAAGTCATGAAAAACAGATTTTTTTTTATGCAATTATGCCAGAATTCTGATAAATTGCCCCCAATGATGGGGCATCATGTATCCAGATACTGTATACTAATCATAGAATAGTTTTAAAATCATCGTGATTACCCATTGATTCTAAATTTTTATATAATATGGCATTTATTTTTTAATGATTCTACACTGAACCTATAAGAACATTTCACCAATGTTTTCACATTGAACTGGACACCCTATGTAATACTGGCTGCAGAGCAGAATAAATTGTTTTTTCTTCAAATTTTGCCTCTCCGCTGCGGAGATGTTAGCAACCAAAGTATTTGCCCTAATAACTCAGAAGTTTCGCCTCCCCTGAACCAAAACCCTAGCTATGCCTCTGATTCATGGTTAAGAGAATGCCTAATATAGCACCGTCCCATTCACACAAGCCTCCTCGGAGCCCCATGTCTTAGGATCGTGGGGTTCTTAGTGATCGGGAAGTTGTCTCGTGGATAATGAATAACTTCCAAACTTGAGAATACCCCTTTATTGTGTTTAATAAATAAAGCTGCACCGTTTCAGATCACAGTATATTCCATGAGGTCTAATCCTAATTCATAGAAATGTTTTGTCTGAAAATTCTCACATGCCAAATTAAGGAGTACAAAAAAAAAAATCTCTAAATCTTATATGAATAAAGCAGTGAATGAAATATCTTTGAAATGTGTAATTGCTGATGGCAAAATACGTTTCATTGATGTCAGTAATCCCAGACTGTGTGCCTATAGTGCCATCTATTGTCTGTGAAACACATGTCTATGCCTCTATGTTGCTTATTTTGTCTCACAAGGAGGACATTTCATTTTTTTCTGGAAAACATTCTACCCAACTTGTGGATTCTCATTTTTATTCGTTAATTTCCTATAAATACACGCTAAAGATGTTGATTTTGTGTCTTGTTGTTAAGTAGGTAAAAATTGCAAAGTGCTTGTAAAAACAATGAACTTTGCAATTTACCTCTTATTAATAAATTCCTTTTGTTCTCCAAAATGAAGAGATATTTAATTGTCTTCTTTACTGCTCATCGCCTAGGTGTCCTAAGCAATCAGAGAAGCATCTACAAGTTTTTTTTTGCTGTAGAGCAGTGTTTCACAAACTCTAGACCTCATGGCCCCCAACAGAACACGTTTTCAGGATTTCCTTAGTATTAGGCAGGTGGTAAAACTATTATGAAGGCATCAAAAATTGCCATAGGTTCTTTCACATCTGTGCACCACTAAGGAAATCCTGAAATCATGATCTGTTGGGAACGTGAGGACTGGAGTTTGGGAAACCGTGCTATAGAGCTTACAAGCACTGCTCCGATTTTGAACAGATCACTAGATCCTGCCAGCATTAGGGCCTCTGCACGCCTCTGACGATGCAGAGACAAAGTTACATCTGCTTGCAGCACGGCACACAGTTCAGGCTAATGGCACAACCATGTTACTGATTCAAATCATCAATTATCAGGAGAACACTGCCCCGCACAGGCATGAAGCAGTGTGCTCTCGAAGTCAGAACATGGGACAACCCCTTTAATGGGTCATTGTATCTGTTAGTATACTGACTCTATAATTAGGCTACGAGTGTGGGGGCTCTTGAGACACAATTTCTTGGCTGTCACTATGCACCAGTACTCACACAAAAAGATTTAATCAGATAGCTTGACTCGACTACAGAGGCACGTATGAAGAGTCTAGAAGGTGGTTTATTTTCTAAGGTGAATTCTCACAGTTATACACAATTACAGTAGCTGCAAAAGGTGTAGTAGATAAAAAACACTATTCTAAATCAATGATGCAAGACATGAGCTTTTTAAGATTAGGAAGAAGGAAAGGGTTACTGACATCAGAGCTAGGCAGGGAGAGAGGGAGGCCAAACTTTATTGCATAGCAACGCAACAACTATCATACTATACAATACTGTATTTTTCCTAAGTTGCGGTACATGACAATTACAGTTATATTTTAAACTAGTTTTTCACAATAATAAGGGTAGGATTTCTGTCTAAATTTCGCATAAGTCGGGAAATAACGACCCTGTCCATTAGGTATATCTTTTCAAATTTATACCATTTGCATGCTTTAGATATATAAAGTCACTATATGTCAGCATATCAATATCCTTTCTGTATTGTAAATCATAGTTGGTACAGTTTCACATTTTCTGTTGTTACGACACATTTCGTACATGTGCCACTTACAGTCCTCAGCATAAATAAGTGCTCATTTACCAAGGGCACGGAGTAATGGTAGCATCTTCTCTTTCAATATAGAGAAGTATATCTATAAATTCATGATACCATCAATGAAACATAGCTCCCCAGCACCATCACCACTCATGCAGCTCCACATAAGGACACTGCCACCACCATGTTTCGCTGTAGGGACAATGATTTTTTCCAAATGGACCACCTCAAGACTAGTGATGAGCGAATATACTCGTTACTCAAGATTTCCCGAGCACGCTCGGGTGTCCTCCGAGTATTTTTTAGTGCTCGGAGATTTAGTTTTCTTCGCCGCAGCTGGATGATTTACAGCTACTAGCCTGCTTGATTACATGTGGGGATTCCCTAGCAACTAGGCAACCCCCACATGAACTTTAACAGCTATTTGCCAGGCTATCATTCAGCTGAGGCGATGAAAACTAAATCTCTGAGCACTAAAAAATACTCGGAGGACACCCGAGCGTGCTCAGGAAACCTCGAGTAACGAGTATATTCGTTCATCACAACTCAAGACCAGTCCTTGATATTCAATGGCAGACTTCCTTACACATCTCCTAGCTCTTGACCCAGGAAAGCATTGTCTCCTGCAGTGGCACACTTCCACACTTGTAGTAGTGTCCTTCCTGGGTGGTGGCTGAGATCTTTATGCTTCTCTGCTCATCAGCTCTTCAGGCTGCAGTCGCTTGATGCGGGCCTTGAAATCTTGTGTCACCTTTAAATGTGTACCTATGTTACCTTCCCATATACACTCTCGGTTAGTCTTGCATGGGGAAGAAAAATTCTGTAGCATAAATTACTCATACTGGCGAACTATCCAAAATTTAGCAAAACTAATTACAAAACGTAAATGCTAAAAAACAATATACAAGGGGTTGAGTGTCGAAAGTCTATTTTCAACCATCTCAGAAGCTTTCCATTGGCTCTATATTTCCTGAAATTCAATTTAGTTATATTTCCATACATAGTCTGAACATAAACTGTATACACTGTCTCTTATGGATTTTGCGCTATTATATGGTATAATATGACTCCATTATTCACCGTTGGCTTCTTTAATGGCTATACAAATAATAAATTAGGTTCTGTGGTTATATTATACATATTATATTGGTAAAATCTATATATACATACACACAGTACATACATGCATACAAGTATATTTCAAAAGTTTGCCATTTCCACAGTTTCCCTAGACATTAAGCATTTCTAGAAACCTTATCTGAAAAACAAGCTCATTTCCAGCAGTAAATGCGCATAATAAAGCTCCGTTTTGTAAGGATACCACAGAGATAAGAAGAGATAATGGTGTCGCCTGAGGAGAGAACAGGTGGAAGTACATTTTCTATTACAAGTCAGCTAATGGCAGAAAAAGTAATGAGCGTGGAGAAGTTTAGTACCAGACGACCAATTCTGTGACAGGAAAGTGCCTAGTTTCTATAAAGACATAATAAACATATAAAATACGTACACATACCATATCCCTAGTCTTACCGTCACAGACAGATTTTAATACGAAAGGCATGTGGCTAAGTCAATTTAAAAAATATGCCACGCTTGTTAAAGATGATCACGATATACTACAGACTAGTTGGCAAATACATTATTCTGTGTCTGACATATTGAGAAATTGGTCACATTTTGTGCTATTTTTGTAACCCTATGGCAAATTCTAGATTTTCCATGAAAGGCACGACTTATAGATACCCCAAAAAGTAAGCCATTGAAAGGCCCTATTGAGATGTCAGATGTGAAGATATTCACAAGAAAGGTTTTTTTGCTGAATCATGGTCCACATAAAAACAAAACAAAAAAAAAACAACAACAGACATATAATGCTCTAGTCCATTTGTGGACAGAATTTGCCCTTTCAGGTGAATGGGTAAGTGAAAAAAAAAAATTGGCCAACACATAAATGTCGTCTGTTTGCTTTCCATTTTTTTTTCACTGACTGCTCAATTTTTTCATCTTAAAAAAAAAATAAAAAAAAAAATAATATATATATATATATATACACACACACATACAGGGAGTTGTATGTTTATGAGATACAAGTGTATATTGCCCTGACATTACAACTGATTGCTGTACTAAACTTGGTGATGTAGTTAAGTAGTGACGGTGGTTCTGGTGGTGTATTCATGTGCTGGTTCTGGTTCTGGTGATGCATTCAAGTACTGATGAAGGCTATGGTGAGACATTAATGAACTGATAATGGTTCCGGTGATGCATTTATTTGCGGTTTCTGGTGCCATATTCATGTACTGATGGTGGTTCTAGTCACCTATTTAATTACTGATAATGGTTCTGGTGCCATATTTATGTACTATTGATGGATTTGGTGTTTTATTTATGTACCGATGATGATTTTGGTTTCATATTCATGTACTGATGATGGTTCTGGTGATGAATACAAAACCAGAACATCAATCACTACATGAAAACATTAAAAGCACCAACATTCTTACATGAATACGTCACTAGAACCACTATCTGTACAGGATACAGGAACATGGCACCAGAACCATTATCAGTTTTGTTGCAAACTGTATTTGTCACTTGACGTACGTAAAAACTATCAGACATATCCTTTTATCTATTATGGGTTCTGTTTAGTTTCCATTAGGGTATCCACCAAATTCTGGACACCTTAATTGAAACATGTTTAAACAATGAATGATTCTACAACTAACTTTGAAAACTCACTCCCTGTTGAGTTCATCCCTAAAATACACAACTTTTTTTTTTAACTTTTGCTGGTATTTTTGCTTGAAAAAAAAGTAAGTTATAGGGAAAGTGGTTGTCAAAGCGGGAGAGAGGGCATTAGGGTACCTGTTACCGTAGTTTCTTACCCGTTCCTTTACTTGGGGGCTGAGGGTTCATCAGGAGAGCACCATTGGCTTCATCTGCCTAGGGCACCAAATATCTTGTTCTGGCCCTGCTTGAGGGCGAGGTCCCATGTGGCTACATTGGCTTATAAGTGTTTATTAATGGTCATGCTGTGGGAACTTGTGCTACCTACATTGCTAGAATCTGACTTGACTTTTTTTTTTTTTTTCTTTTAAAAAGGAATGGACTTCATCCTTTCAGAAGCTGAAATCGGAAGCTGATGGTCTGGCGGCCCTGAAGGACTGTACAGATGTAGAGAAACTAAACAGCGCATATGAAAAATTAAATGCACTCCATGATGAATACTGGAATCTGATGGATCACAGACAAGCTCTTTTACTGGAAGCCAATCATTTTTTTAACTGCGTTAACAAGGTAAGCAGACAGGAAATGTAATGCTTGGCTTGCGCTTCTAGTAATGGAAATGCTTTTAGTAGCAGTACAATAAATTCTAGAAGTTTTTCTTTATAATAACTTTACCTGTGCAGTATAAAGTAATACAAAGCTGGGTGCAGTGTGTATTAAGCTGCAAAGTTGGAAATGTCCACATTTTTGGGGGTGTAACTAAATATGGCTGAGGCTATTCCATTGAGAACATGTCACTTAACCCTTAAAATCTTTAACTGGAAGAAAAATTGTCGCAAGATTTCTAGATGAAACTCTGAATGATTTTTTTATATGCTTGTGTGAACTTACCCAACATGTCAGTGAGGGGATTGAAAAAAAGCTCTGAGAACCTCTTTTGATCTCATTCAGATCTCGTACGAGTTCTAGCCGTGGTTTTCATGGTTGGCTCGTGTACCTAGTATAGCTTATGAAGCTGTTCACGTGCCCACTTTTTTTTTTTCAGCGGATAAGTTGGTCTGCACAAAATCGTGAAGACCTGTCAGTTTTTGATCTGTCGGATTAAAGTCAGCAATGTAAATCTATGGATCCGTGAAACAAATATTGCACAGTACTCTGAAGCTATCCATGTGGCGTGCTTTCTTCATGGACCGCTAGACAGCAGACATTAGAAAAACGTTTTTTTCCTCTCACCTGAGAAAATCTGATTTTTTTTTCTCTTACGTGAAAAAAAAAAAAAAAATGGACATTTGAATAAGCCCTAAACCAATCGGTCCCCTTCAATCAAAGCTCTAATCACATGCCGGCAAAGGAAATGCTATCCAATGTACAGCACCAATTGGAAGATGGCCGGCAGTGGCCCAAAGCATGTAGCAGAATATGGGGGCACCTTTCAGATGTGAACTATATTACAAAGCTGTATAACTTACTAAGTTAGATATAGGCAACAGTGATGAGCGAACGTGCTGGGAAAAGGTGTTATCAGAGCATGCTCGTGTGCTGACCGAGTTGTTCGAAAAATATGTTCGTGTCCCTGTGGCTGCATGTCTCGTGGCTGATAGACTGTAGCAACACTTGCAGAGATGTCCTGTTTATTAGGTGATCTCTACACGTGTTGTGGCTGTCTAATAGCCGTGAGACATGCAGTCGCGGGGACTCAAACATAGTTTTCGAGCATGGCGAAGTCACCCGGTTAGCACCTGAGCATGTTTGGATAACACCTTATCCCAGCACGTTCGCTCTTCACTAATTTATTTAGCTAAAGAACCCATTTAAAATACATGTACAAAACAAAAGCAGGTTAATAGAACAAGTGCCAGTAAGGTCTCATTCAGACGTCTGTGTGGCACATACGTGTTCGATTTTATTTTATTTTTTTTCACTGCTACAACACGTATCCATTATAATTTATGGAGATGTTCAAATGTCCATTTTTTCCCATGCAAAACTCACAGAGACATGTCTGTTTTTTTCGTCAGCACAGATGACAAAAGCCAATACAGGTCTGCGTGAAAAACACGGATGGTACACAGATGTGTGCCGTACATGTTTAACATTACAAAGTATAGGAGAAGCTTAATCATTTATTTCTTTATCCATACCAGAAAAACACTATTGACACTGGTGAGGAAAAATGGACACACAGGCCAAACACTGATAACACCGGCACCAAATTTTTCACTTTTGTGTTTAAACAGGGACGTGTGAATGAGGCCTTACTCATACACATATGATACCTTTATGGCTGTGATCACACACAGATTGCCTTAAACGATCAGCATTAGTAACGAGCGAACGTGCTGGGATACGGTGTTATCCGTCCATGCTCGGGTGCTTACTGAGTGTCTTCAGCGTGCTCGAATACTATGTCCGAGTCCCCGAGGCTGTATGTCTGCTCAACAGCCACAACACATGCAGGGATTGTCTGTTTGTCAGGAGATCCCTGCATGTCTCGCAACTGTTCTACAGCTTATAAGCTCACTAATCAGCATGAGAAACAGTACAAAGAACCCGGCAGCGACATGGCCGTATTTCCTGCACTAGGCCATGAAGCGCCCACAGGAAAGGGCCAGTCAGCTGACATAATATTGGCTATAAAATAATGTAAATTATATTAGCGGTTATTGGTGTAGAACATATAATACCACAGCGGTACAATTTACACCATATTCACAGGGCAGAATCAGATCATTTTGGGTTAGGATCTTAAGGACTCCTGTCTGCTCTTTCGTGTATCCATGCATTGGTACCAACTATAGTCCTTATCAAACTCCCTTACACAGAGCACCGTATGCATCCACCTGCTGACAATATATTGTAATATTTCTCAGGCGTTTGACAAGCTTGGAAGCATGGAGTCCTACCTGAAACACCTGAAGATGCAAAATGTCAGCGAGAATGAACTGGCTGCAAAGCAAAAGGAAGCAGAAGCTGAGATCCAGGGGTGTACTACTGAGGCTTTCCACCAGGGGCAGGCTCTTCTACAGAAATCGCCCTTCAGGTCAGGTTTTTCTTATTATTGATAAGTACAACAGACAAGAATGTTTAGGATATCATTAAGGCTACTTTCACACTAGCGTCGGCCCGACGTACCGACGCATAATGTGCAAGCGCCGCACAACGGGGGCAGCGGATGCTGTTTTTCCACGCATCCGCTGCCCCATTGTGAGGTGCGGGGAGGTGGGGGTGGACCGTCGGCACAAAAAAACGTTACATGTAACATTTTTTGCTGCCGGCGGTCCGCCACAACACGACGCAACCGACGCACGACGGTTGTGACTTGTGTCAATACGTCGCAATGCGTCGCTAATGTTAGACTATGGTGAAAAAACGCATCCTGCCGACGACTTTGCAGGATGCGTTTTTTCGCCAAAACGACGCATTGCGACGTATGCAAAAAAACGCTAGTGTGAAAGTAGCCTAAGGGTACTTTCACACTTCCGTTGGTACGGGGCCGTCACAAACCATCGGCCCGACGTACGTTGTGCTAAAATCAGCACAACATGGGCAGCGGATGCAATTTTACAGCGCATCCGCTGCCCAGTGTGATGAGCAGGGAGGTGGAGGCGGAGTTCCGGCTGCGCATGCGCGGTCGGGAATGGCGGACACGTCGCACAAAGAAACGTTACATTGAACTTTTTTGTGCATCGCGTCCTCCAAAACACGACGCATCCGTCGCACGACGGATGTGACGTGTGCCCATCCGTCGCTTATTCAAGTCTATGGGCAAAAAACGCATCCTGCAAGCACGTTTGCAGGATCCGTTTTTTGCCCATAACGACGGATTGCGATGGAGGGCAAAAGACAAGACAGAAGTGTGAAAGTACCCTTAGGGTATGTGCACACTCTGCGGATTTTGCTGCGGATCCGCAGCGGATTTGACGCTGCGGATCCGCAGCAGTTTTCCATGCGGTGTACAGTACAATGTTAACCTATGGAGAACAAAATCCGCAGTGCACATGCTGCGGAAAATTCCGCTCGGAAACGCTGCAGAAAAAAAGAAGTAGCATGTCACTTCTTTCTGCGGATTCCGCAGCGGTTTTCAACCTGCACCCAGTAGCGTAGCTACTGGGGGGGCAGAGGGGGCCATCGCCCCGGGCCCTGTCACATGAAGGGGCCCACCGGGAGCCAGGGCCACTTCTGTGACGAGGCAGGAGAACACCGCATAGGAGCAGAGCAGTGTAATGTCTGCTCCTATCTGACGGAGACTCTGCAGGCTGCTATTAGCACAGTGACCGGCTGCAGTCTCCCCCCTGCAGTGAATGGTTTCGCCCGTCTGACCTGATGATGAAGCTTTTCCCCGGCTGCAGTTTTTCTTCACTCTGTGCACGCTGGGATTGGCTCAAGCACGCTGGGTCCTAGTGCCCACCCTGCATTACACTACACTTCCTGGTCCTGCCTGCAAGCTTCATCAGTAAGTGGGGATGGAACTTATTAGGTTTATTAAATTCAGGTATGTCACTGTGAGACCATGGGGGTATTGTGGGGGAGGGGAGACAGGACATTGGGGGATGAATGTAAGACCATTTGGGTGTTGTGAGGGGAGAAGGTGGGTGAGGTGGGACAGGGCACTGAGGGGGTGGATGTGAGCTGATGGGGGTATTGGATACTGAAGTGGGGGAGGGGAGACAGGTCACTGGGGGCTGAATATTATAATGTTTTGTTATGATATTATATGTACTCCATCATGTAATATTTGCTGGCTGGAGATGGGGGGATGGTAGGGGGCTTTTGATACGTACCGCCTGGGTCTTTTATGGGTATTAGTATAAGGAGCCGCATACAGTAACCAAGAGCTGCCTCACATTTACAGCACCACTCCAGCATTATTATTTATTTCACTGCTGGAGCGGTGCTGAAAATCCCCGTCCCCTGCCCCCTGTCTGATACTCACCTTCTGGCGTTATCATCTGTTTTAGTCTCCGCTCGGCTCCTTCTCCTGCAGTTTGTGGCCTGTCCGAGGCTCCAGTGTTTCATGGAGCGGCGCAGAGGTCACTAATCAGTGTGAGTCTGTGGGAGCCTCGTTCTGGCCTCTTTCTCACTCTCAGGCTATGTGCACACGGTGCGGATTAGCCGCTGCGGATATGCAGCAGTTTTCCATCTGGTTTACAGTACCATTTAAACCTATGGAAAACCAAATCCGCAGTGCCCATGGGGCGGAAAATATCGCACAGAAATGCTGCGTTTTATTTTCTGCAGCATGTCAATTCTATTTGCGGATTCCGCAGCGTTTTACACCTGCTCCTGTATAGGATTCCGCAGGTAGTAAAACGCAGGTGAAATCTGCACAAAAAACACAGGAAATCCGCAGTAAATCTGCACAAATCCGCAACAAGTGCACATAGCCTCATAGTCTTACATTGAGCGCTTGTGACATAGCTTCTAACTTCTGGCCAGTCAGAAGCTGCGCTCACAAGTTTGAGCAGCGGCACTGCAGCAGTGCCACAAAATAGTGAATACGCCGGAGGATGAGTAAATGACCGGGGCATCCAAATCATGACAGGGAACTGTGAGTCCATCATACTGTGTATGTGGGAGCTGCGGGTCCATCATACTGTGTATACGGGAGCTGCGGGCCCATCAAACTGTGTATAAGGGAGCTGCAGGCTCATCATACTGTGTATACGAGAGCTGCGGGCCCATCATACTGTGTATAAGGAAGCTGTGCACCCATCATACTGTGTATACGAGAGCTGTGGGCCCATCATACTGTGTATAAGGGAGCTGTGCACACATCATACTGTGTATAAGGGAGCTGCGGGCTCATCATACTGTGTATACGAGAGCTGCGGGCCCATCATACTGTGTATAAGGAAGCTGTGCACCCATCATACTGTGTATACGAGAGCTGTGGGCCCATCATACTGTGTATAAGGGAGCTGTGCACACATCATACTGTGTATAAGGGAGCTGCGGGCTCATCATACTGTGTATACAAGAGCTGCGGGCCCATCATACTGTGTATAAGGGAGCTGTGCACCCATCATACTGTGTATACGAGAGCTGTGGGCCCATCATACTGTGTATAAGGGAGCTGTGCACACATCATACTGTGCATAAGGGAGCTGTGGGCCCATCATACTGTGCATAAGGGAGCTGCAGGCCCATCATACTGTGTATAAGGGAGCTGCGGGCCCATCATACTGTGTATAAGGGAGCTGCGGGCCAATCATACTGTGTATAAGGGAGCTGCGGGCCCATCATACTGTGTATACGGGAGCTGCGGGTCCATCATACTGTGTATACGGGAGCTGCGGGCTCATCATACTGTGTATATGGGAGCTGGGGGTCCATCATACTGTGTATACGGGAGCTGCGGGCCCATCATACTGTGTATATGGGAGCTGCGGGTCCATCATACTGTGTATGTGGGAGCTGCGGGTCCATCATACTGTGTATACGGGAGCTGCGGGCCCATCAAACTGTGTATAAGGGAGCTGGGGGTCCATCATACTGTGTATACGGGAGCTGCGGGCCCATCAAACTGTGTATAAGGGAGCTGGGGGTCCATCATACTGTGTGTATGGGAGCTGCGAGCCCATCAAACTGTATATGGGAGCTGTGAGTCCATCATACTGTGTATGTGGGAGCTGTGAGTCCATCATACTGTGTATACGGGAGCTGCGGGCCCATCAAACTGTGTATAAGGGAGCTGGGGGTCCATCATACTGTGTGTATGGGAGCTGCGGGCCCATCATACTGTGTATATGGGAGCTGTGAGTCCATCATACTGTGTATGTGGGAGCTGGGGGTCCATCATACTGTGTATACGGGAGCTGCGGGCCCATCATACTGTGTATATGGGAGCTGGGGGTCCATCATACTGTGTATACGGGAGCTGCGGGCCCATCATACTGTGTATATGGGAGCTGCGAGTCCATCATACTGTGTATGTGGGAGCTGCGGGTCCATCATACTGTGTATACGGGAGCTGCGGGCCCATCAAACTGTGTATAAGGGAGCTGGGGGTCCATCATACTGTGTGTATGGGAGCTGCGGGCCCATCATACTGTGTATATGGGAGCTGCGGATCCATCATACTGTGTATAAGGGAGCTGCGGGCCCATCAAACTGTGTATAAGGGAGCTGCGGGCACATCATACTGTGTATAAGGGAGCTGTGAGTCCATCATACTGTGTATAAGGGAGCTGCGGGCCCATCATACTGTGTATAAGGGAGCTGCGGGCCCATCATACTTTGTATAAGGGAGCTGCGGGCCAATCATACTGTGTATAAGGGAGCTGCAGGCTCATCATACTGTGTATACGAGAGCTGCGGGCCCATCATACTGTGTATAAGGGAGCTGTGCACCCATCATACTGTGTATACGAGAGCTGTGGGCCCATCATACTGTGTATAAGGGAGCTGTGCACACATCATACTGTGTATAAGGGAGCTGTGGGCTCATCATACTGTGTATACGAGAGCTGCGGGCCCATCATACTGTGTATAAGGGAGCTGTGCACCCATCATACTGTGTATACGAGAGCTGTGGGCCCATCATACTGTGTATAAGGGAGCTGTGCACACATCATACTGTGCATAAGGGAGCTGTGGGCCCATCATACTGTGCATAAGGGAGCTGCGGGCCCATCATACTGTGTATAAGGGAGCTGCGGGCCCATCATACTGTGTATAAGGGAGCTGCGGGCCAATCATACTGTGTATAAGGGAGCTGCGGGCCCATCATACTGTGTATAAGGGAGCTGTGCACCCATCATACTGTGTATACGAGAGCTGCGGGCCCATCATACTGTGTATAAGGGAGCTGTGCACCCATCATACTGTGTATACGAGAGCTGCGGACCCATCATACTGTGTATAAGGGAGCTGTGCACACATCATACTGTGCATAAGGGAGCTGTGGGCCCATCATACTGTGCATAAGGGAGCTGCGGGCCCATCATACTGTGTATAAGGGAGCTGTGAGCCCATCACACTGTGTATAAGGAAGCTGCGGGCTCATCATACTGTGATAAGGGAGCTGCGGGCCCATCACACTGTGTATAAGGAAGCTGCGGGCTCATCATACTGTGATAAGGGAGCTGCGGGCCCATCATACTGTGTATAAGGGAGCTGCGAGTCCATCATACTGTGTATAAGGAAGCTGTGCACACATCATACTGTGTATATGGAAGCTGTGGGTCCATCATACTGTGTATAAGGGAGCTACAAGCCCATCATACTGTGTATAAGGGAGCTGCGAGCCCATCATACTGTGTATAAGGGAGCTGTGAGCCCATCATACTGTGTATAAAGGAGCTGTGAGCCCATCATACTGTGTATAAGGGAGCTGCGGGCCCATCATACTGTGTATAAGGGAGCTGCGGGCCAATCATACTATGCATAAGGGAGCTGTGGGCCCATCATACTGTGTATAAAGGAGCTGTGGGCCCATCATACTGTGTATAAGGAAGCTGTGGGCCCATCATACTGTGTACAGGGGAACTGTGGGGGACATCATACTGTTTGACGGGAGCTGCAGGCCCATCATACTGTGTATAAGGAAGCTGTGGGCCCATCATACTGTGTACAGGGGAACTGTGGGGGACATCATACTGTTTGACGGGAGCTGCAGGTCCATCATACTGTGAATACGGGAGCTGCGGGTCCATCATTCTGTGTATACGGGAGCTGCGGGTCCATCATACTGTGTATACGGGAGCTGCGGGTCCATCATACTGTGTATAAGGGAGCTGCGGGCCCATCACACTGTGTATAAGGGAGCTGCGGGCCCATCACACTGTGTATAAGGAAGCTGCGGGCTCATCATACTGTGATAAGGGAGCTGCGGGCCCATCACACTGTGTATAAGGAAGCTGCGGGCTCATCATACTGTGATAAGGGAGCTGCGGGCCCATCATACTGTGTATAAGGGAGCTGCGAGTCCATCATACTGTGTATAAGGAAGCTGTGCACACATCATACTGTGTATATGGAAGCTGTGAGTCCATCATACTGTGTATAAGGGAGCTACAAGCCCATCATACTGTGTATAAGGGAGCTGCGAGCCCATCATACTGTGTATAAAGGAGCTGTGAGCCCATCATACTGTGTATAAGGGAGCTGTGAGCCCATCATACTGTGTATAAAGGAGCTGTGAGCCCATCATACTGTGTATAAGGGAGCTGCGGGCCCATCATACTGTGTATAAGGGAGCTGCGGGCCCATCATACTGTGTATAAGGGAGCTGCGGGCCAATCATACTATGCATAAGGGAGCTGTGGGCCCATCATACTGTGTATAAGGAAGCTGTGGGCCCATCATACTGTGTACAGGGGAACTGTGGGGGACATCATACTGTTTGACGGGAGCTGCAGGCCCATCATACTGTGTATAAGGAAGCTGTGGGCCCATCATACTGTGTACAGGGGAACTGTGGGGGACATCATACTGTTTGACGGGAGCTGCCGGCCCATCATACTGTGTATAGGGAACTGTGAAGGCATATTGTGCATATGGGAGCTGTTGGCCCGTTACACTGTATATAGGGGAGCTCTGGGGGGCATTATACTTTCTATAGTGGAGTTCTGTCAGCATTATACTGTGTATAGGGGAGCATTGGGCTCATATTATCTATAGGGGAGCAGTGGGAACATCATACTGTGTATAGGGGAGTTATAGAATCATCATACTGTGTATAGGGAAGCTTTAAGCTCACCATACTGTGTATAATGGAGCAGTACATGGGGGAACTTAGGGGACATTATTAAATGTTAAGTGGGCACTTAAGCATTATTGTTATAGGGGCACTCAGAGTATTGTGACCATCAAAGTTGCATATGGTCACAATATGGCTGTAAAGTCAATGTTCATTTTTGTATAAAGATTTATTTTCAATAACAGTAGGGAGTAGGACATATTCTGAGGTTCCCCTATATTCACAACTAGAGTGCGCAACCGTAGCTGTAATCAGGGTTAGCTGGTTAGGGGCCCACTCAGATGTTTCGCCCCCCCTAAGTTGAAACCCTAGCTACGCCTCTGCCTGCACCAATAGGAAAGTGCAGTTGAAAATCCGCAGAGGAATCCGCAGAAGAAACCGCTTGAAAATCCGCAGTGAAAACCGCAGTGGTTTTGCACTGCGGATTTTCAAAATCCGCTGCTGAAAAATCTGCAGCAAAATCCGCAACGTGTGCACATAACCTTAGAATTACAACTCCCTGCCTATCCCCGATAGCTGCATTTCTGGCAGGAAGGGTAGGTGCACACAATGTCTTTATTACCACAGTCTTTAGAAATACCCTGGTTTAGGGCAAGAGTGGAAAAAAAGACAAGTGTTCAAAAAATCCTAAGGTGATTAGTGCCACATTCGCTTGGAGTTTATTTTCCCTTTTATTACCACAGTGGAAGTGCTGAGGTGAATCTGCCTCAGAAAAAAGCCAGCGGTATATTTTTCTGAAATGACTTTGCTGGCAGATTTGCCGGTTTCTTTTCCTTGTAGTTCAAATGCCTAAAAAAAAAATCAAAGCTTTTAAGCCAGTATGCTGGCGTAAAATGCTTTGAAAAGTTGTATAATTTTGGCCCAATTTGAGGTTGGGCTAGTCGTGAGACCTGCAGCCGGGTCCATGCATTAGTTGTCCATTTTCGGACCGATTTGCACGGGTGTCTGCATAAGTGCTTAGGCTATGTTCATAAATTGCTTTTTTTCTGCAGGCAAAACTTGCTCTCTTGGCAGTAAAGAAACTGCTTACAAAAAGCATGTTTTGCTGTGTTTTTATCAGGGTACATTTGTCTCTTGTGCATGCTCATAAAGTTCAGTGCATAAAAAAGACATGATGCAACTTCCTGAGGTTTTTTTTTAACCAAAAACGCAGCAAAACCTGATACCTGCATTTTTTTGCTATGTTTTGCACTTACTTGTTGCTTTTTATGGGTAAAAAAATGCAGAAAAGAAGTGACATGCTGCAGTTTTCAAAGACGCAACAGTTTTCCATTTGTCAGGAAAAAAAAGTGTGTGCATGAGACTTCTGAAATCTCATAGCTTTTGCTGAAACTGTAAAACACAGCTTAAAATTTGCATTGAAAAAAAACACAGCAAAATAATGCAATTGTGTGAACACAGCCTTAGGCCAGAGTCACACTAGAGAGTTTTACGGACGTATGAGAGGCGCAAAAACTACGCATTGCACACGGAACAATGATTCTCTATGGGGCAGCTCCTATCTGCCGTATATTTCTCAGCCGTATTTTACGGGCGTAGAAAATCGCAGCATGCTGCGTTTGTCAGCGTATTGCGCAAAAAATCCGCCAATGAAAGTCTATGGGGGCGAGAAAAATACGGATTACACATGGACCAACAGTGTGACTTGCGAGAAATACGCATCGGTGTTCTAGAGAAAAGCCGGCAATTCAGTGCGGTGTACAGTAAAATCACACTGACAGGTTAGAATAGAATAGATCAAATAAATGTCTACACATAGTATAGGGATATATATATATATTTCATACGGCGCTAGATAGCCAAAAAGCCGGTAATTCAATTGCCGGCTTTTGCTATCTCCTTCCCAAACCCGACATAATATGAGACATGGTTTACATACAGTAAACCATTTCATATCCCTTTTTTTTTTGCATATTCCTCACTACTAATGTTAGTAGTGTGTGTGTGTGTGTGCAAAATTTGGGGGCTCTAGCTGTTAAAATAAAGGGTTAAATCGCGGAAAAAACTGGTGTGGGCTCCCGCGCAATTTTCTCCACCAGAGTGGGAAAGCCAGTGACTGAGGGCAGATATTAGTAGCCTAGGGAGGTACCATGGTTATAGGACCCCCCGGCTAAAAACATCTGCCCCCAGCCACCCCAGAAAAAGCACATCTGTAAGATTCGCCTATTCTGGCACTTACCCTCTCTCTTCCCACTCCCCTGTAGCAGTGGGATATGGGGTAATAAAGGGTTAATGCCACCTTGCTATTGTAAGGTGACATTAAGCCAGGTTAATAATGGAGAGGTGTCAATAAGACACCTATCCATTATTAATCCAATAGTAGGAAATGGTTAATAAAACACACACACATTAGGAAAAAAGTATTTTATTGAAATAAAGACTATAGATTAGCGGTGTTCGAGTTGAACTGTTCGCCAATTTCAAAGTCGAGCTGTTTTTGGCAGTGTTCGAGTCGTTCGACGAACCCGAACAATTTGCTTAAAATTCGGCTGTTCGAGTTTCTGTTCGATAACTGTTCGTTCACCAAAAGCCTAGCTTGATTTGCACATTAAAACTGTTTATCATTGTTAATGGACTGTTTCAGTGTACAGTGGGTGGGGGGGCGGGGGATAGATCTGTGCTGAAATAAAGCCGATCTCCATTTTGTTTTTTCTTTCCCGCATTTACAGAGGGGCGGTGCAGTCTCTCAGCCTATCAGCAGTGCACACACACAGCAATGTGCATGTGATGCACACAAGCAAGGGCATGTGTCATTGGCTGTGTATGTCACATGTCCTTGCCCTATAAGAACCAACCATTTGCCCCGTCGCCACCATTTCCTCACTGCTGCAGCTTAGTGTTAGACGGCACCGATGCTTCTGTGGGCGCTATACAGACTATGGCTACTTTCACACTAGCGTTGTGCACTGCACATCGCTATGCGACGTTGCGGCGCACCGACGCTAGCTGTGGAAGCGCCGCACAACGGGGGCCCCATTGTGAGGTGCGGGGAGGCGGGGGGGGGGGGAGTTCCAGCTGCGCATGCAGGGTCGGAAATGCTGCAGACGACGCACTAAAAAACGTTACATGTAACGTTTTTTGGTGGCGACGGTCCGACGCAACACGACGCAACCGTCGCACGACGGTTGTGACGTGTGGCAATGCGTCGCACTGCATCGTTAATAAAAGTCTATGGAGAAAAAACGCATCCTGCAAGCACTTTTTCAGGATGCATTTTTTCTCCAAAACGACGCATAGCAATGTGCAGTGCACGACGCTAGTGTGAAAGTAGCCTAAGAGTGTTTTTTTGGAGTGAATTGTCAGAGAGATAGGTTTAGGGAGTCGGGAGGAGTCAGGACTAGTTGTAATATCAGCCCTTTTCAGGGTAGGTTACAGCAGTTCATAGCACTGTTTGCCAGGCAGGTCTGAGCCAGTGCTGTGCAAGTGTTTGTCACAGCATTTGGTGTAATCTAGCTCAGCCAATCCTTTTGGGCTAGTAGCATTGTCTGATAGTCATCTGAGTAGTCCGCCTGTGAAGCTAGCTACACCGCCTGTGTATCTCAATTTTTACTGCATCTAGCCCAGTAAATCGTTTTGGGGTTTTGGGCTTAGTAGCAGTGTCTGCACGTCAGCAGAGTAGCCCGCCTGTGAAACAAACTATACCGCCTGTGTATCTCAATTTTTACTGCATCTAATCCAGTTAATAGTTTTGGGCCTAGGAGCAGTGTCTGCACTGTCCGACGAGCCCTGGTGCAATACGCTATGACATATAGCCTGGGCCAACGAGCTCAAGACGTGGGGCAAATCACGCTGCAGGAGTGGTCTCAGATCAGGGACCTATGCACCTTTCTGCACAGTTTTGAAATAGCCCGTATTTCCCTATGCTGAGTGTGACACCGGCCTTAGGCTGGTTACAGCATTATTCTTGTGTATACTATAGACCAGAATAGCGCATGCTGTGATTTTTCTTTTTTCTTCCACAATGACCTTTGGAAAATACTTGTTTGCACTTGCACAAAGGATATTATTCGCAATTCTGCACAAAAGCAAAAAAAAACCCTTGACCTTTTGTTCATCCGTGTGCTTGATACAATTTTCTTTCATTTTGGTCTGCGCGTATATTTTTACAATCTTTCATTCAGGCCGGCGTCACACTCAGCGTATGAAAATACGGTCCGTATTTTATGGCCGTAATACACAGAAATGTTCCAAAAATAGTGATCCGTATGACATCCGTAGGCAGGGTGTGTCAGCGTATTTTGCGCATGGCATCCTCCTTATGTAATCCGTATGGCATCCGTACTGCGATATTTTCTCGCAGGCTTGCAAAACCGACATCTAATGGATTTATGTGCTCAAATGTTCGTTAAAACATATATACAGTATGTATATATATGTCATTGAGACACATATATTCTGTATTTATATTTAATTCAGCGCGAGATATGTGAAAAGCCGGTAATTCAATTGCCGGCTTTTCATTTCTTCTTCCCAAACCCGACAGGATATGAGACATGGTTTACATACAGTAAACTATCTCAAATCCCTTTTTTTTTTTGCATATTCCACACTACTAATGTTAGTAGTGTGTATGTGCAAAATGTTTCTGGCACTTGGCCACTCTCTTCCCACTCCCGTGTAGCAGTGGGATATGGGGTAATGAAGGGTTAATGTCACCTTGCTATTGTAAGGTGACATTAAGCCAGATTAATAATGGAAAGGCGTCAATTATGACACCTATCCATTATTAATCCAATAGTACGAAATGGTTAATAAAACACACACACATTTTTTACAAGTATTTTAATGAAATAAAGACACAGGTTGTTGTAATATTTTATTATACTGGTAATCCACCTGATGACCCTCGTCCTGTAACAAAGGAAAAATAAAAACTCAACAATATCTCATACCTTCCGACGCTCAGGTCAAGTTCCACGAAGTAAATCCATCTGAAGGGGTTAAATCATTTTACAGCCAGGAGCTGTGCTAAAGCAGTGCTCGTGGCTGTAAAACCCCCGGGAATGAATGGATTGCAGGGGAATGACCTGTAGTTACCTTGAGTTGCGGTGAGGCCCCCTCTGCTGGATGTCCTCATGAACTGGAGCCTGGTAAAAGTTCCCACGCTCGAGTTCATATGAGTAACTGGGCAATATACTTCGTGGCTGGGCAATATACTACGTGACTGGGCAATATACTACGTCGCTGGGCAATATACTACGTCGCTGGGCAATATACTACATGGCTGGGCAATATACTATGTGGCTGGGCAATATACTACGTGGCTGGGCAATATACTACGTGACTGGGCAATATACTACGTGGTTGGGCAATATACTACGTGGCCGGGCATTATACTACGTGGGTCGTGCAATATAGTACGTGGGCATGCATATTCTAGAATACCCGATGCGTTAGAATCGGGCCACCATCTAGTATATATATATATATATATATATATATATATATATATATATATACCAAAATAGAAGCAAGTCCAAAAGCAGAAAATTGGCACCGCTGGGTTGCACTTACCCCTCGTGCTGGAAATATATTCCAAATTGCAGGGAACTCGTTATCTCCAAAGGAGGCCGTCTTGTTGAGGGTGCTGCATCCAAAGATTTCACATATAATGATTGCAGTACAGAAAAAAATTGCGCACTCCTCAGTCCTGACGATAAAAACTTCTTCTTTATTGATGCATAATCACAGGTACAAGCGGGTGGGTTCGGGCAGGGTGGGTACACGGGACAACAGCTGTTTCGCGCAAAAAGTGCGCTTCTACAGGTCCAGAAGCGCACTTTTTGCGCGAAACAGCTGTTGTCCCGTGTACCCACCCTGCCCGAACCCACCCGCTTGTACCTGTGATTATGCATCAATAAAGAAGAAGTTTTTATCGTCAGGACTGAGGAGTGCGCAATTTTTTTCTGTACTGCAATCATATATATATATATATATATACACTCACCGGCCACTTTATTAGGTACACCATGCTAGTAACGGGTTGGACCCCCTTTTGCCTTCAGAACTGCCTCAATTCTTCGTGGCATAGATTCAACAAGGTGCTGGGAGCATTCCTCAGAGATTTTGGTCCATATTGACATGATGGCATCACACAGTTGCCGCAGATTTGTCGGCTGCACATCCCAAAGATGCTCCATACAAGGCAGGATGGATCCATGCTTTCATGTTGTTTACGCCAAATTCTGACCCTACCATCCGAATGTCGCAGCAGAAATCGAGACTCATCAGACCAAGCAACATTTTTCCAATCTTCTACTGTCCAATTTCGATGAGCTTGTACAAATTGTAGCCTCAGTTTCCTGTTCTTAGCTGAAAGGAGTGGTACCCGGTGTGGTCTTCTGCTGCTGTAGCCCATCTGCCTCAAAGTTCGACGCACTGTGCGTTCAGAGATGCTCTTAGGCCTACCTTGGTTGTAACGGGTGGCGATTTGAGTCACTGTTGCCTTTCTATCAGCTCGAACCAGTCTGCCCATTTTCCTCTGACCTCTGGCATCAACAAGGCATTTCCGCCCACAGAACTGCTGCTCACTGGATTTTTTTTCTTTTTCGGACCATTCTCTGTAAACCCTAGAGATGGTTGTGCGTGAAAATCCCAGTAGATCAGCAGTTTCTGAAATACTCAGACCAGCCCTTCTGGCACCAACAACCATGCCACGTTCAAAGGCACTCAAATCACCTTTCTTCCCCATACTGATGCTCGGTTTGAACTGCAGGAGATTGTCTTGACCATGTCTACATGCCTAAATGCACTGAGTTGCCGCCATGTGATTGGCTGATTAGAAATTAAGTGTTAACAAGAAGTTGGACAGGTGTACCTAATAAAGTGGCCGGTGAGTGTATATATATATATATATATATATATATATATATATATATATATATATATATATATATATATATATATATATATATATATATATATATATATATATATATATCTCTCAAGCCACACCCACTCCACAACACTTCAGCAGACAATGACCGGGTGGGAGAAATCTAGCATCCCGGGAACATGAGCTCCCAGCCGTTTGTCTGCTCCCCAGAAAGGAGCAGAGAGCACATGACAGAAGTGAATCACCCCCTCCTCTATTACTGCCGTGCTCTATTGTTACCGAAGTAGAAAATTGCATCATCAGCAGCCGCACACAGGGCCACACTGCCAGGTTACATAACAGCACATCTCCAGGAAATCCCTGCTCAGCGCCACCTAGCTCGGGATTATGGGATGGAGGATGTGTATGATGGGTATATGGGCACAGGACTATGGGATGGAGGATGGGTATATGGGCACAGGACTATGGGATGGAGGATGGGTATATGGGTACAGGACTATGGGATGGAGGATGTGTGATGGGTATATGGGCACTGGACTATGGGATGGAGGATGTGTGATTGGTATATGGGCATTGGACTATGGGATGGAGGATATATGATGGGTAAATGGGCACAGGACTATGGGATGGAGGATGTGTGATGCGTATATGGGCACAGGACTATGGGATGGAGGATGTGTATGATGGGTATATGGGCACTGGACTATGGGATGGAGGATGGGTATATGGGTACAGGACTATGGGATGGAGGATGTGTGATGGGTATATGGGCACTGGACTATGGGATGGAGGATGTGTGATGGGTAAATGGGCATTGGACTATGGGATAGAGGATATGTGATGGGTAAATGGGCACAGGACAATGTGATGAAGGATGTGTGTTGCGTATATGGGCACTGGACTAGGCGATGGAGGATATGTATGAAGGGTATATGGGCACAGGACTATGGAATGGAGGATGTGTGATGGGTATATGGGCTCGGGACTCTGGGATGGAGGATATGTATGATGGGTATATTGGCACGGGACTATGGGATGGACGATAATCATTAGAATTTATATTAACGCCGGGCTCTTCAGCTAGTGGAAAATAAGTTTGTACTCATTTGATAATTTCTTGTTACAATGGAGCAATAGCATGAACAGAATTCATCAAAATGTTCAAATTCACCAAAATTGTCAAAATGATTTCCAGGCTTTCCAATGATTATATCTACCCTTTTCTGTATACTATTATCATTAGATAATATTGACATAAAAATGAGCTGCTCTACATGATGTTTCTAGCACTATTCACTAACGGAACAAAATTAAACATTTAGCACTGAGATTAACACTTTGTTAATTTCATCAGCTCAGCAGATAAAGAAAAACATTTACTGCTCCTGCTATTTCTACTGTGGGATTAACTAGGATTTCATCATCATCCACCAGTTTATTTTAATTATTGAGATAAAATATGATTGGTTGGAACAATTAAAAGTTATGTTAACATCTGGCTTGGAGATGCTTCAACATAAAATCTTATGAAATGAAATACACAGCAATTTCGCAAGTTTTTTTTTATTAACTGAATTGCTCCTGTTAGCAGCTGGAGTGATAGAAAATAAAGTGGAGAGAGAAGATGCAATTCAGTTTTGTTTCAGGACAGACTACTATAGAATCATTAACAGGATCAGACTGGTCCATTAAAGTCGTAAAACACTTTAACATGATAATAAGGCCCCTAATACCACACAAAGAACAGAAAATTGTAATCCTAGAGGGTAATAGATGTAGTTGATGTCCTTACAGGACACTGAAACAACACATGTAACTGAGAAGAAAAGTATTATAGAAAAATATAATAATCCAAATTGTCGTAAAAGTTCCAAACTTTACTGAAATCCAAAGCCAAAATACAAATAGTTCTGGCATTACAAAGGCTAAAAAATGGTGGGTGAGCAACAGTAGGAACCCCAAGTGTCACACTCTGACAGTCGTCATCTCAGTTCCGGGGGTACTCTTGAAGGTAGAGAGGCCCTGGTCTCTGACCTTGTTATTCTCCTGTTAAACCCTAGTCTGTCGCTTCCCTCACTCCATGAGGCATGGGACAGACATGTAAGGTAAACAAGAGAGAAAGACAAAACAGGGATAACAGAAAACCTCTATCATACAAAAGCAATAATAGGGAGAATGATAGGAACAGGGAGGAATAAACTAAATGTGAATAGGGACCAGGAGATAAACACACTCATGTACTACATCAAACTACAGATCACAACTACAACTCCACTCCAACGACTTAGCATTAGCATTCAGCACAGGAAGACTAATTTTTACCAGCATGGACTAAACACCCAGAGCGGGAAAAAAAATAATTCACACCCAGGTTCGGACCTGACAACCGTTTCTTATCTGTCCCAAATGATCTTTAAGTTATTCTGAACCACTTGCCATACAGATGAGTGATGAAGAGAATTGTTCCTCCCCAGGAACCACTGAAGACCCATCTTTACTGAAGGTACAGAACTGCAGATAGAAGCCATATGCACCAAAAAATGGCGACTTACCAGTGTACTCACTGTGACGATTGGTTAAGGCAAGCTCAGCTAATGATAGAAAATATGACCAATCCCCTGGTTATCTGACACAAAATTCCTGAGGTATTTTTTCCAGACTTTGGTCTAGATATTCAGTCTAATCATTTAGTTTGAGGATAAAATTCCAAAGAAAAGGATAGATGCATTCCTCAGGCGAAAACAAAATGTCCTCCAGAATTTAGATACAAACTGGGTCCCCTGGTCGGACACCACCTCAGCGGGAACCCCAGGCAGCTTCTGGCATTAGGGAGAGCAGGTAAAGCAATGGAGTGCCATTTTACTGTAACTATACACCACAACTTAGATAAGTCTTACCAGAGGAGGGAGGAAAATCTGTAATAAAATTCATGAATAAATGTGTTCACGGCCAGTTGGGTATGGTTAATGGTGGAAGAGCCCCAGTCGAATGAGTATGTCTTAGAATTCGCACAGACATTAAAGGAAGACACAAAGTTGACTACATCCCGATGTAATCTTCGCCACCAAAATTGATGAGAAAGGAGGTCGAAGATTGCTTTCCTACCTGGATGACATCGAGAGCCAAGCTATGATGTGCCCCTAAAACTTAGAGTCACAGATGCAATGGTACAAATAATTTCCCTGAAGGACAAGCAGGGGTGTCCCCCAGGCACGGGGATAATCAGCAGGTTCCCGGCTATAATGACAACTCATTGGCGCTCTGCGATCATGTGACAGGGCCAGTGACGAGCTTCTGGCTAGCACATGTTATATCCTGCTGTCAATGATTGATTGTGGGCTTTAACTGGATAACAGCTGTAGGCAGAGCTCTGCTCCACCCCGCTCGCAGCTGTTGGAGGCATTTGAGGTCAAGTGTGGTGAAAGATGTAGTCTTGACGTGCGAGCCCACATCAAAGGCAGGGACATGGCTGATGACGTCCATGTACATCAAAGATAAAGTGGTTAAGCATAAACTTATAATGGATGGAATCTTTGGACGGATTGGATTTTCTCCAGACGTTCAGTCCACCTTGTGCATCACTCGAGAAAATGCATTTGCAGCTTGAGCCAAGGTTACTCCATGTGTGCCAAGTCGTTCTATGTGTAGGAGGTGCAGCATTATCCCGAGCACTCGGTTACATTAAATTTAAAGTTTAACTTCAAAAACTCCACTAAAAGATCCTCCTTAAATGTGAAATGAACAGAACAGTACACTGCTTAGTTTGGTTCTGATTTTCATGCTATTTTTTTCTCACCCAAAATACGAGAAAGCTTAAAAGTAATATATAGTATCCATTCTGAAAAGTGTAAGGCAGTCCAATTTCCTTTATATTTTTCCACACTTTGGATCCACTGCTGGTTTCAGATTAGAAAAAAAAAATTGTGTGGTCGAAGCCATGAAAGGCTCTATGTGAGACAATTTACAAATTTCTCTTTCAATTTAATTTGTTTTTTGACATTTATGAAAAAACACATGCAAAATATTCATAAAGATTGCACTGTCTGAACCCGGCCTAATGCTTGTAATGGTGGACTGAATTTTATATTCTGAAATGTTGGACACTTCTCTAAGCACCCAGTGAGCGGGGAGTCATTAATTATTGCAGTTCTTGGAGGCCTGACTTCTTCTAGGTAAAGTTATTCTCATCTCATGTTTATTATCCTGGCTATTACCCAAGGCAATGGAGGTGCTAACAGCTGTATGGTTCATATTTAGCCCTGGGATGAAAGGAATTCAGGAAATGATTGGATACCTTCAGAAAAGAGTAGATCAGCTACTCGGCCAGAGCCTTGCATCTACGGAAAATTCATTCAAGCAACAGGAGATAATGGCCTCATTAGAGGATCACCTTTTGAAGGTACAGTGTACAAAATTTACAAACATATACAAAATATACAATGTGATGAATAAAGAGATGGAAGGAGTTTCATGGTTAAAAAAAGTATAATGTTAATAAATAAAAGTAATATCAGTACTACAAAATACAAAAAGTGATAGTAAGGTGCACAAGGACAGAAACAAAGCACCTCCGGTGCCAATCAACAGCCAAAGATCCTATATTGCAAACAGGCAAGACGCAGCTTGCCCCCGGTCCCACCTGAAAGATAAGAAAAATACGTTTTTTATACTCACACGGGGGGTGGGGGGTGGTAATATATGTAGCAGGTGAGAACAAGACATGTAAGGAAAAAAGGTGGCACAGCCTGGACAAAAATAAGTAACAAATATACAAGTGTATATCAGGCAATGAACGCTATATAACCCGTTAAGTGTCAAAAAGTGGCACAGCTCTTGCCATGTAAGTCATCCAAATGCTGCAGATGGTCAAAAAATTCATTTATAGGCAGAACATACTTATCAAATCAGCTTGTGTGTGGGCATATTAAATATAAATTTGCTAAAAAATCAAAATGACTAAAGCATTAAGGGGAAGTGCACTGATACATAAATATATATTCCCCCTGGACGAAGTATTTAATTGCAAAACGCGCGTCGGGTGTGGTGGACGCCTGGACCCAGATTATCTTTCACTGGTAATGAATGGTGTTTCATTTTACTGTATATGTACTCTAAAGTGTTTAACCAAAATATGCAGAACTTACCTATCGGCTGTGTATTTCCCCCTAATTGTGGTTGGTAAACACTTAATATATATTTATGTATCAATGCACTTCCCCTTAATGCTTTAGTCACGTTGATTTTTTTTAGCAAATTTATATTTAATGTGCCCACACACAGGCTGATTTGATGAGTATGTTCTGCCTATAAATGAATTTTTTGACCATCTGCAGCATTTGGGTGACTTACATGGCAAGAGCTGTGCCACTTTTGGACACTTAATGGGTTATATAGCGTTCATTGCCTGATATACACTTGTATCTTTATTTGTTAGATATTTTTGTCCAGGCTGTGCCACCTTTTTTCCTTACAGATGCAATGGGGCGCCTTGCTTGATCTTCTCTGAAGCATCGCCTCCGCTCTGTGTATATCACTGAAGCTTAGCAATATCTACTAGAATGCACATTTTTGTTGCAGGTATCTACATGGATCCAAAGAATAAATTCAGATTTGGAAAGTCACAGCAATCCAGACAATATCAGTGAATGCGAGGACGTACGATATAAACTTGGAGAACTGGCGAAACAAACTAAGGTGATACCGTAGATCGCATAACTGTCAACTGTATGCATTGTGTTACACTGGCAACTTTTTTTTTTTTTAAATTTTTTGAAAAGTTTTAGTGTTTTTTATAATTTAAAACAGGAAGCTTCCAAATTTATGGGGCCCATAGTGCAGCTACTAAGAGAAGTAACGCAGACGGCTCCCTCTGGGGGTGACATGATTTCTAGCCAATCACGAATTCTGGATGAAGAACTAAAAGCTCTGGATCAAAGTATTGATGAAAAGCTAGAAGTTGTAAATGTTTACATTGCCTTTATAAAGTCTTCAGAAGAGGTAAATTTAATTTTTTGGGGGGTGAAAGGTAAATTAGATTTGAGCTATTACTTAGAGATGCAGCTATGATTTTTTTATTAGACATACATGATGTAAGCCAATGTAACCAATGTATTTTATTTACAGAGATAATAGCATTTTGCAATTCAGTGACAGAGGCAACTTTTTCTTAAGGCTACTTTCACACTAGCGTTAACTGCAATCCGTCACAATGCGTCGTTTTGCAGAAAAAACGCATCCTGCAAAAGTGCTTGCAGGATGCGTTTTTTCTCCATTGACTAACATTAGCGATGCATTGTGACGGATTGCCACATGTCGCAACCGTCGTGAGATGGTTGCGCCGTGTTGTGGTGGTCCGCCGGGAGCAAAAAACGTTACATGTAACGTTTTTTGCTCCCGACGGTCCGCTTTTTCAACCGCGCATGCGCGGCCGGAACTCCGCCCCCACCTCCCCGCACCTCACAATGGAGCAGCGGATGCGCTGGAAAAATGCATCCGCTGCCCCCATTGTGCGGCTGAGACAACGCTAGCGTCGGTGACCTCGGCCCGACGCACTGCGACGGGCCGAGCCCGACGCTAGTGTGAAAGTAGCCTAAGTGACTACACAAAGTGCAGCCATATTGGAGAATTTATTTTTTCTGACAATTTTTTCTGACAAACTGAAGCTGAACTATAATTTTTTTTCCCATCCTATTGACCTAACTCCAAAGTGACAACATTATGGCTGCACTTCTTTTTATCAATTGAAATAGCCATGAGAGACAAAAAGCTATGTGCACAATAAGGGGCCTATTCATCAAAGCTTTTACTCCAGAAAAGTGTTGTAAAAGTTTTGAAAAGTCTCAAAATTTTTGAGCAATGGGAAATTGCGCAAAAATGTAGCAACTTTTGGCCTTTTCATGCCAGTTTGAGTCGGTTCGGCCAAAATGGACAGAGCTGGGGAGGGGCGGGGATGGGGTGAGGTAGCACCCGCCCGTAAATTCATCATTTTGTACTCCAAAAAATGCTACTCCAGTCCTGCATCAAAATGGGGCACGCAGTTCATGGATTTTGCTCAAAATCAAAATGCACTTTACTCTCGTCTTTAACCTTTCTTGTTACTCATTGGCGTGAAATGTCACAGAATTTGAGCAATGATTTTCAGGTGTGCATAAAATTACTCTGGAGTGTGGGGCCAAAAATAGCGGAAAACATCTGAACACGTAATCTTCTTTGCTGTCTTTGTAGTTTTTGCAGTGGTTTTGCCACCAATTTATATTTTTACAATTGTATATGTGATACAGTGGTGGTTTCCAAGTGGAAGCTGCCATAAGAATGGACCAGTCACTTATTTGAACTGATTCACAGCTTTCAAAGTGGTGAAAAGATGACTTCGCCATTTTGCATTAATTGCATATTGGGGATGAGTGCTTATTCAGGCGGAATCTGCCTGAAAAACATGCTGTGTGCACATACCTTAATATGACCCACACTGGGCTTTCTCTGTCTAATACTTGTGTGTTTTATCACTGTATTAAGCTGGATCTCCACATCCAACTTCTAAAAGAAGTATACACACCCAAGTCAGACGAAGTAACGATGACCACGGTGGAGATCGCAGACAAACAGATTCAGGGAGTGCTGGATGAACTTTTCTGCGTCCAAGATATGGGACAAAACTGTTTAAACATTATAAAAATGGTGAGATTGCTTCATGCATATCTATGTTAAATATATGCCAAAAAGATAAACTGTTTTCCCAACTGGAAAAAGTCAGCAAATGTATACTTGTATCATAGAATTGCTAATCTTATTCAACTTTCAGTTGTGTTTATTTTTACTCTGCGTTTAGAAGAGAAACTTTCTTTAAAACTGTCACCAGGCTGCTGTTGACAGATCCATTGCAATTTGCTTGTTTATTGATTCCAAAGAAGCATAGGAAAAATGTGCAATGTCTCAAACCTACAGTTCTTCTTTGGTATGGCTCTCAAATGCCATCCTTCCACTATGACAAAAAAACGGACCTATCATTTTGATTAAACTGTGGTCAGTGTCATCCTTTTTTTTTTTCATAAGTAAAAAGAAAAATAGTTTTTCCTTCTTCTCCATTTTGACAGTCTGTGAAAATCAGAGTGCACTCAGATGGCATCCAAGTGCGATCCAAATTTTTTCATGGACACATAAACTTGCATTGCCGTTTTTGATCCGACCTACTCCTGGCCAGACCCCGTCCAGTGGATGCGGCCCCGCGCTATACAAGTGTATGGCGTGAGGCCGGGCTCACTGGATTGACCCTGGCTTGGGAGTATGTACAACGTATACATACCCTCTGGTCCTGGCTCAGAAATTGTCAAATCCCTACAGCGCACAGTTGGGGCTTACATTTGAACCCTTGAATATGGGATTTGGACAATTGCACTGACAGGGCCATTGAATGTAAGATTATAAGATGCAGACGGAGTCACTGTGTACTCTGTCGGACATAATATTCTGCCATATATGACCAGCTTAGGAGGGCTATAGATGCAGTCAACTACATCTTGGAGCCGACCTCAGCCAGGCATAAAAGGCTGAATATGATGTCCAACAAAGCACACAGAGACTCCATCTGCATGATTAAAGTCAGTGGCCCCATTAGCACAAACTTCTGAACCAGATTTCCAAGGCTTCAGACGTAAACCCCAACAAAGCCACTGGCTGTAGGCTTAAACGCAATGTCAACTCAGCCTTAAATGGGTTGTCCGGTCAAGACCAATAAGTCTACAGACTTATGATTCAGTTTATTTACCAAAACAGAGGCCAATTAATCATAGCTTATCCATGAATATAATATTGTAAACCAAACAGGGCCGGACTGGGACTAAAATTCAGCCCTGGCATTTGAAGTTACACAGGCCCACTTGTCACATGGTGACTGTATAATATATTTGTGCACTTGAAGGTAGGGCCGGTTTTAGGCAAAGTGGGGCCCTACGCCTAGGCAAAGTTTAAAATGGGGCCCCAAACGCTAAGATACTGCACATCACACAAAAGCATTTTGGTTGTATTTACAAGCGCCGAGTTCAGGCCGCTAAATGAGTTTGATCAACAATACTGAAGTTGTTCAATGCTTGTTTCCCGACCTCTTTCCACTATCTGAGGAATAATGATGGGACAGAACGATCACTAATAGATCACTAACAGATCACCATACAGTATCATGTTATCAGCAGCACATCTACAGTTTACACCCGCGATGTGCTGCTGAGAACAATGATTTTTGTTCCGGCAAAAACAATCTGAATATGCAGCATTTTACTTGTTTAGTAAAATACACCCCATAGTCCTCCATATATTATAATGTGCTCCACAGTTCTCCATATAGTATAATACACTGCCTATAGTCCTCCATATATTAAAATACACTGCTCAGTCCTCCACATAGTATAATACACTCCTCATATTATTATTATTATTATTATTTATTTATATAGCACCATTAATTCCATGGTGCTGTACATCAGAAGGAGTTACATCAAAATACAAATATCACTTACAGTGAACAAAACTAACAACGACAAACTGGTACAGAGGGAAGAGGACCCTGCCCTTGCGGGCTTACATTCTACAGGATTATGGGGAAGGAGACAGTAGGTCGAGGGTTGCAGTAGCTCCAATGGTGTTGAGGTGGCTGTGTGGTCTTTACAGGCTGTAAGCTTCTTTGAAGAGATGGGTTTTCAGGTTTCTTTTGAAGGATCCAAAAGTAGTGGATAACCGGATGTGTTGGGGCAGAGAATTCCAGAGGATGGGTGATATTCGGGAGAAGTCTTGGATGCGATTGGGTGAGGAGCGAATAAGCGTGGAGGAGAGGAGGAGGTCTTGGGAGGACCGGAGATTACGCGAGGGAAGATATTGAGAGATTAGTGTGGAAATATACGGAGGAGAAAGATTGTGGATGGCTTTGTAGGTCAGTGTTAGTAATTTAAACTGGATACGCTGAGAAATTGGGAGCCAGTGAAGGGATTTGCAAAGAGGGGAAGCAGGAGTGTAGCGAGGAGAGAGATTAATTAGTTGTGCAGCAGAGTTAAGGATGGACTGGAGGGGAGCGAGAGTGTTAGAAGGTAGGCCACAGAGGAGGATGTTGCAGTAGTCGAGGCGGGAGATGATTAGGGCATGCACAAGCATTTTGGTATAGTGAGGGTTGAGGAAAGGACGGATTCTGGAAATATTTTTGAGCTGGAGGCGACAGGAGGTGGCGAGAGCTTGGATGTGCGGTTTGAAGGACAGAGCAAAGTCAAGGGTTACTCCGAGGCAGCAGATTTTGGGGACAGGGGAAAGTGTGATTTCATTTATTTTGATAGATAGATCAGGTAGGGAAGATATGCGAGATGGAGGAAAGATAATTAGTTCAGATTTGTCCACATTGAGCTTGAGGAAGCGAGAGGAGAAGAAGGAGGATATGGCTGATAGACACTCAGGGATTCTGGAGATCAGAGAGGTGACATCTGGGCCAGAGAGCTAGATCTGAGTGTCATCGGCATATAGATGGTACTGGAAGCCATAGGACCTTATGAGTTGTCCCTGGCCGAGTGTATATATTGAGAAGAGTAAGGGTCCTAGGACAGAGCCTTGAGGGACACCAACAGAGAGGGGGCGAGATGAAGAGGTAGTATGGGAGAAGGAAACGCTAAATGTGCGGTTGGCAAGGTATGAGGAGATCCAAGATAGGGCAATGTCTTTGACCCCAAAGGAAGAGAGGATCTGTAGTAGGAGGCAGTGGTCAACTGTGTCGAAGGCAGAGGACAGGTCTAGGAGGAGGAGTATAGAGAATTGTCTGTTAGCTTTGGCTGTAAGTAAGTCATTAGTAATTTTGGTCAGGGCAGTCTCAGTGGAATGGTGGGGACGGAAGCCAGATTGTAGGTTGTCGAAGAGAGAGTTAGATGCAAAGTGAGAGGAAAGTTCAGCATGGACGTGCTGCTCAAGGAGTTTGGATGCAAATGGGAGCAAAGATATGGGGCGATAGCTGGACATAGCGCTTGGGTCAAGGGATGGCTTTTTGAGGATAGGTGTGATTGTGGCATGTTTGAAGGCAGAGGAGAAGGTACCAGAAGTTAGTGAAAGGTTGAAGAGATGGGTTAGGGATGGGATTAGTGTGGTGTTGAGGTTGGGGAGGAGGTGGGATGGGATGGGGTCAAGTGCACAAGTGGTGAGGTGCGATTTGGAGAGAAGATGAGCAAGCTCCCCTTCAGAGATTTTGGAGAGTGAAGTTATGGGGTTTGGGCATTGGTCTCTCATACAAAGGGGTTGTGGTGGTTGGACAACAAAGACTTGCCTTGTTTGGTCTATCTTATTTTTGAAGTGCGTGGCAAAGTCCTCGGCAACAATTAGGGAAGTCGGAGGAGGCAGTGGTGGGCGGAGGAGGGAGTTAAAAGTGTTGAACAACTGTTTGGGGTTGTGGGATAAGGAAGATATGAGGGTTGTGAAGTAGGCCTGTTTTGCAGAGGTGAGAGCTGATTTGAATGCCAGTGTTGCTTGTTTGAGTGCAGTGAAATCATCTTGTGAATGCGTTTTCTTCCAACGCCGTTCTGCAATTCTGGACACTTGCCGAAGCTTTTTAGTGATGTTATTGTGCCAGGGTTGTCTATTGGTTCGTCGCACTCTGCTATGCATGACAGGGGCAGTCGTGTCAATAGCTGATGCAAGAGTGGCATTGTAGAAAGCAGTGGCAGTGTCTGTGTCATGGAGTGAGGATATAGAGGACAGTGGTAGGATAGAGTCAGAGAGTGTGTGGGTGTCTAGGTGTGTGAGATTCCTGCGTGGGTGCGCATGGTGCTGGACATGGATGACCGGTGAGGAGGACAGGGATGAGAAGGTGAGCAGATGGTGGTCAGATAGAGGGAGAGGGGAGGTGGTGAAGTTAGATAGGGAGCATAAACGGGTGAAGACCAGGTCTAATGTGTGTCCGTCTGTGTGGGTGGCTGAGGAGGACCACTGAGTAAGTCCAAAGGATGAAGTAAGGGACAGGAGTTTGGAGGCTGCTGACTGGTGGGTGTCAATGGGGATATTGAAGTCACCCATGATGATGGTAGGAATGTCAGCAGAGAGAAAGTGAAGGAGCCAGGTGGAGAATTGGTCAATAAAGGCAGTGGTCGGGCCCGGAGGTCGGTATATGATGGCCATTTGGAGGTTGTAGGGGGAGTAGATACGGACAGAGTGGACTTCAAAAGAGGGGAGGATAAGGGAGGGTAGAGGTGGGATTGGGTTAAAGGTACAGTTGGAAGAAAGGAGAAGGCCCACTCCTCCACCATGTTTGTTGCCAGGGCGAGGAGTGTGGGTGAAGTGGAGGCCACCGTAACATAGTGCAGCAGGGGAGGCTGTGTCAGAGGGTGTCAGCCATGTTTCAGTGATGCCCAGAAAGAAAAGATTACGAGAGGTAAAGAGGTCATGAATCACGTGGAGTTTATTGCAGATGGAGCGGGCATTCCATAGTGATCCAGAGAGAGGGTGCAAAGGGGTGGGCGTCATGGGCACAGATTTGAGGTGGGCAAGATTTCGGGTGTTTATATAGGGTTGGGAGCGATAGGAGGGGGTAGTAATGGGAGGTATGAGCTGCGGGGGTCCAGGATTGGGAGATATGTCTCCAGCACTGAGGAGAAGCAGAGAGAGACAGAGCAGGTGGGAGAAGGAGAGTGGGCGGCTTGCTTTGTGTGTTATTAGGAGAGATCTGAGGTTGAGGAGCAGGTCAGCGGAGGAGGTCAGGTCAGGTCAGGTCATAGTCCTGCATATAGCATAATACACTTCTCATGGTGCTCCATATAGTATAATGCACCGCCATAGTCATCCATGTAGTACAATTCACTTCCCATAGTATAATGCACCCCATAGTTCTTCATATAGTATAACGTATTCCCCATAGTCCTCAATACGGTATAATGCAGCCCACATATAGTATAATGCAGCCACCACCCTACAGAGTATAATGCAGCCACCCCAGAGTATAATGCAGCCACCCCACAGAGTATAATGCAGTCATCCCACAGAGTATAATGCAGCCACCCCATAGAGTATAATGCAGCCACCCCAGAGTATAATGTAACCCCCCATAGAATATAATACAGCCCACCTCCCCATAATATATAATGTAGCCCCCCATAGAATATAATGCAGCCCCCGCATAGTATATAACACAGCCTCCCCCATAGAATATAATATACCCCCACAATAGTATATAACACAGCCACATAGTACATAACATGGACTCCCCCATAGAATATAATATACTCCCCATAGTATATAGCAAAGGCCGCATAGTATATAGCATAACCCGCATCGTATATAGCACAGCCTGCATAATATAGCACAGCCCGCGTAGTAGATAACACAGCCCACACAGTAGTATATACAACACAGCCCACATAGTAGTATATACAGCACAGCCCACACAGTAGTATACACAGCAGAGCCCACACAGTAGTATATACAGCACAGCCCGCATAGTAGTATACAGCACAGCCCACACAGTAGTATATACAGCAGAGCCCACACAGTAGTATATACAGCAGAGCCCACACAGTAGTATATACAACACAGCCCGCGTAGTAGTATACAGCAGAGCCCACACAGTAGTATATACAGCACAGCCCGTGTAGTAGTATACAGCACAGCTCACACAGTAGTATATACAGCACAGCCCGCGTAGTAGTATACAGCACCGCCCGCATAGTATACAGCACAGCCCCCATAGTAGTATACAGCACAGCCCGCATAGTAGTATACAGCACAGCCCGCATAGTAGTATACAGCACAGCCCAAACAGTACTATATACAGCACAGCCCACACAGTAATATATACAGCACAGCCCACACAGTAGTATATAGCACAGCCCACACAGTAGTATATAGCACAGCCCACACAGTAGTATACAGTACAGCCCGCATCTCTTCTCCCCCCCGAGAATGGCCCCACAGTCCAGTAAAAAAAACAAAACACTCTCCTCACCTTTCCTCGAGCCCTGCGTTGCTTCCTGCTCCTGTCTAAGCAGCTGCAATCTGCCCGGGACACAGCAGGTGCACGATGATATGATGTAATTGCGCACCCGCAGTGTGAGCGCCAGGCAGAGCGGGGAATGATGGGAGAGGGAGCGTCAGCACACGCTCTCTTCTCCATCATTGCATTCAACTGTACTGGCGTCATAGGCGCCGGTATAGTTGAATGTAGAGCCGGCGATCGGGGGGGTGAGTCAGCGCTGGCAGGGGGGAGGCGGATCGAGCGGCCCACTACTGGCACCGGCCCTTCTGGCATTTGCCAGAAGTGCCCGATGGCCAGTCCGGCCCTGAAACCAAACACACAAATATGGACAACAGAGCAGTATATATCAAAAAATCTTAATAAATGTTATGAGAAAAAATACATTAAAATGGTATTAAAAACCTGATATGTGAACAATTAGACAGAGGGGTAAGTGACACCGAAATGCCGCGTCCAAAATGGAAGGTAATATATATCAGACCAATTCAGGCAGACTAAAGTGATACAAAAAGTTGACTATGCAAAAAGGCAAAATATATGCAAGATAATAAAAAAATGTATAGTGTGGAAAAATACCAAAAAATGGGAACCCCAATTAGACTATATAAAGTGACAAGTGCGTACTAATAATAAAGGAGCCCCCAATGAGGAAAATCAACACTATAACAAAAAATACATATACCAAAATTTATAGTAGAAGTCAACAATCAATAATGCCAATGCTATAAGACCAAGTGGATAGATCAACAAAAGAATGCCATAAAACAAACCAACCTAGAATGGATGTGGAAGAGGGACCCCAACACGCGTTTTGCTATGGTGCTTCTTCGGGGGGCGTCTAATGACTTATGAATCAGACTTGGGACACAAGGGTATGTATGAGCGATACATACCCCTGGCCTTCATTTGTATGGAGCGAGGTCTTGCCCATTAGTCGCCCACTCCCACTACACGGCTGCTTCACTAGACTCAATACAAGTGTATGGAGCAAGGTTGCGCCCACTGGCCGGGAGTATGTACAACTCATTCATACCCTTCGATGCTGGGTCTGAAACCGGCAAATCACACAGAGTGACTGCAGACTGATCGGTTTTGACTGGACTCAACCTTTTAAAAGATTAAAAGTAGGGTTACCTGTAAAATAGTCAAATATATTTTCTTCCAAAAGAAATTAGTTCAAAAATACATTAGTATATTAACTGTAACTACAAGATTCACTGTGAAACAATATGAATCTTTAGTAGAAATGAATATAAATGGCATTATTGTACAATTCTGTAGCATCTGATGTCGATTTATTATGATGAATGTCATTCGCATGAGATTTATCTATTTTATCTAAGAACACGATCAAGTGAAGCTGAGAGCATAAATCTCCATTACCATCAAATCAATGCAGCCTTATATTAATTACAGATGAACAAGAACACGATCCTGAAGGACAAACACGTCCAAAAGGTGGAGAAGACGATGGTGAAGTTAAATAAGGAAAAAGCTGAGATAACAAACCTGTGGTCGACCTGGAGACAACACGTCAATCAAATAAATTCCTCCAAGCATCAATGGAAGACAATTAAAGATCAGCTACGATTGGTACTAGTATAATGTAGAATATATCTTTTTTTTTTTTCTACTATAAAATGCCCTTTTTTTCCTTGTGTGTCAGAACATCACACATAAATTGCGCTGTAAAGTATAATATTATGCAAAAGTGAAAATTACTTCTTCGGTCTTGTGTGCTTTTGTGGTGAATGTCCATGAAGACCGTTCGTATACCATCAAGCTTCCATTTTCAGAAGGCAGATCGTACAAAACCTATGTTCTCTGACTTTCACAAACACACAGGAGATTGTTGAAAGGTTTACTGACATACGTCTGTCCGTACAGACTGCTACATGCATCTGCTGTGTACAAGGATATCACCTTGCTGACTGTCGGCGTTCAACAGACTGTATAGACTTTCATATGTCAACAACCCCAATCACCACCACCCTTTCATTAGGAAGCCCGCAGTCAACAAGATCAAGTGACTGTGACTCTTCTCCCTTCCACCACCTACAAATCATGTATATGGAAAACCCTTATCTAGAAATTATGGTCTAAGATGCAAAGTCTCTCCTTGTTCAGAGTGACATGCCAATGTAAGGAGGCTTATAGGCCATGCAATAATCCATTAGGAAACAAAATATTCAAAATCATTTCTAGAAACTCGCACTCAAGAGTTGAAGACCATCAGCCATCTCCCTCTTTTCTATGACTGTGAACATAATAGCTGGTGGCACGTATTTTTGTATGGTCGGTCTCTAGGGTTGTCTGAGAATGTCAACATGCAGTGATCAACTAGCATTACCAGATGCAAATTTATGAGTGACCGCAATTACATCTTAAATGTAAACTTTAAACGGGTTGATCATAATTTGGTTATTGATAACCTATCGTTCGGTCCGACACCCGGAAGTCTCACCCCAATCAGCTGTTTGCAGCTCTGGGTGGATGGACACAGAGCACAGGGCTGACACAGCATGGCTCCATGCATGGATCTAATGGGGGAGCCGGGTGTCCTGAGGGTAGGCCATCAATATATACACAGTGAAATTTTTGGTTTTAGTAATTTTTCTCTAGTAGAAATCCATTTACTACAGTATAAGTGAAAACTAACGCAATAAAAATCCATAATCTAACATCTGAAGCATCTGCTAATACTGCACCGGCATGTAGTACAGAACTTCCAAAAAATCTGGAGTCATTCAGATGTAAAGACTAATGGCAGCAAACCAAATAAATAGAATTGTCATATTGCATGTTAATATTTTATTTTAATATTTCCTTCTTAAAAGGGTTTTGCACAAAAAGTGGTCGCCAAATGATTCCATACTTGTAAAGGAAAAACAGCACAGCTAGTACTCGCCTTCTCCTGGCTTGTGCTCCGCTGCTTTATTATCTGTATTGGCTGCAGTGGTAATGTCACTACTGCTCTGCCGATGTAGACGGCATGAGTTACTGAGTGCAGTGATTGGTTGCAGTGGCCATGTCAGAGCTGCAGCAAATATACAGAGATCGGCGCAATGGTGGAGAATCAGCACTGGTGCTGAGGAGGATGAGGTCTAGCTGTGTTTTGTTTCTTTTACAAGTATGCAATTGTTCGACACTACATTTGAAAAAAGTGGAAAACCCCACAGCATTATGGATCCTCCACCATGCTTAACTGTTGGTAGGGTGTTCTTTTCCTTATAAGCTTCATTGCACCATCTGTAAACAAACTGTTGCTTTGCATTGACAAATAGCTCTATTTTTCTTTCATCTGTCCACAGAACATTTTCCCAGAAGGATTGTGGCTTGTCAAGGTACTTTTTGGCAGAGATCAGTAGTGCCCTTTTATGTCTCTTCTTCAGCAATGATTTCTTCCTTGGCCTTCGCCTGTAAAGCTCTGCTTGGTTTATAGTGGTACTTATTGAAACCATGACCCAAGACTTTTCCAGGTTGGCCTTCTGGTCTTTGGATGTTTGACGTGGTGTTTTTTCCACCATTCGAACCAACCTTCGAAGACATCTCTTTCCCCAATGTCCAGGGAGGTTCTTGATGATTCCATGCTTGGCAAACTTCTTAATAACATTGCGCACTGTTGAAACTGGGAAACCAAGGTCTTTGGAGATGGCCTTATACCCTTTGGAAGTCTTATGTTTGCTAATGATAGCAGTTCTGATGTCCTCAGACAGCTCCTTTGTCTTTCCATTGTGATAATGGAACAGGGCCTATCATGGCTTTTTAAAACACTGAAGTCATCATTTATTGGCTAATTCATGTCACATGGGCACGACAATTAATCCCAGGTGAATCCCATCTCATTTGTGATTTACCACAGGCGAGTCAAAATGTGTTTCCATACTAATTTAATGTAAAGGGGCCAATACCAATGTTACAGCAAGCTTTAGGTTTTTCTATTTTTTTGTTTTAAATCATTCTTTATCATTTGCACTTTTGTATTTAACACGAGTGCTCTATACAAAAAACTGTTTCACTTGATTCATTTTTTTTCAGGGGATATTCCACATTATGTACTAAAACATCATGGGAAAAAAATGCAGCTGCAAAGCTGAAAAATAGTTTCTTGAAGTGAATTCTGTTACAAAAACGATGCGGGTACGCTAGCGTCTTAAAGATGCTATGTGCACATTTTCTTAAAGTTCTGCACTTTTTCTATTTAGGTTTCTATAACTATTTCTAATAAATCCAAATATATTATCTCCAAACTCTCAGGTCCAGAGATAGGAAAGTATTATATATATATATATATATATATATATATATATATATATATATATATATATATATATATATATATATATATATATATATATATATATATATATATATATATATGTAAAACCTAATATATATATACAGTACAGACCAAAAGTTTGGACACCTTCTCATTTAAAGATTTTTCTGTATTTTCATGACTATGAAAATTGTATATTCACACTGAAGGCATCAAAACTATGAATTAATACATGTGGAATTATATACTTAACCAAAAAGTGTGAAACAACTGAAATTATGTCTTATATTCTAGGTTCTTCAAAGTAGCCAGCTTTTGCTTTGATGACTGCTTTGCATGCTCTTGGCATTCTCTTGATGAGCTTCAAGAGGTAGTCACCGGGAATGGTCTTCCAACAATCTTGAAGGAGTTCCCAGAGATGCTTAGCACTTGTTGGCCCTTTTGCCCTCACTCTGCGGTCCAGCTCACCCCAAACCCTCTCGATTGGGTTCAGGTCTGGGGACTGAGGAGGCCAGGTCATCTGGCGTAGCACCCCATCACTCTCCTTCTTGGTCAAAAAGCCCTTACACAGCCTGGAGGTGTGTTTGGGGTCATTGTCCTGTTGAGAAATAAATGATGGTCCAACTAAACGCAAATCGGACAGAATAGCATGCCGCTGCAAGATGCTGTGGTAGCCATGCTGGATCAGTATGCCTTCAATTTTGAATATATCCCCAACAGTGTCACCAGCAAAGCACCCCCCCACCATCACACCTCCTACTCCAAGCTTCACAGTGGGAACCAGGCATGTAGAGTCCATCCATTCACCTTTTCTGCGTGGTACAAATACACGGTGGTTGGAACCAAAGATCTCAAATTTGGACTCATCAGACCAAAGCACAGATTTCCACTGGTCTAATGTCCATTCCTTGTGTTCTTTAGCCCAAACAAGTCTCTTCTGCTTGTTGCCTGTCCTTAGCAGTGGTTTCCTAGCAGCTATTTTACCATGAAGGCCTGCTGCACAAAGTCTCCTCTTAACAGTTGTTGTAGAGATGTGTCTGCTGCTAGAACTCTGTGTGGCATTGACCTGGTCTCTAATCTGAGCTGCTGTTAACCTGCGATTTCTGAGGCTGGTGACTCGGATAAATCTTCAGAAGCAGAGGTGACTCTTGGTCTTCCTTTCCTGGGATGGTCCTCGTGAGCCAGTTTCTTTGTAGAGCTTGATGGTTTTTGCCACTGCACTTGGGGACACTTTCAAAATTTTCCCAATTTTTCAGACTGACTGACCTTCATTTCCTAAAGTAATGATGGCCACTCGTTTTTCTTTACTTAGCTGCTTTTTTCTTGAGATAATACAAATTCTAACAGTCTATTCAGTTGGACTATCAGCTGTGTATCCACCAGACTTCTGCACAACACAACTGATGGTCCCAACCCCATTTATAAGACGGGAAATCTCACTTATTAAACCTGACAGGGCACACCTGTGAAGTGAAAACCATTCTCGGTGACTACCTATTGAAGCTCATCAAGTGAATGCCAGAGTGTGCAAAGCAGTCATCAAAGCAAAAGGTGGCTACTTTAAAGAACCTAGAATATAAGACATAATTTCAGTTGTTTCACACTTTTTTGTTAAGTATGTAATTCCCCATGTGTTAATTCATAGTTTTGATGCCTTCAGTGTGAATGTACGAGATGTGTCCAAACTTTTGGTCTGTAAAAAAAAAATATATATATATATATATATATATATATATATATATATATATATATAATTTCAGGCTAGGGTCACAACCCTATTTTCACTCATTTGAGAAAATCGGGTCGATTATGCCAATCAGTGTGATCATGCTTTTTTTTTTCGAATGAGGAGAAGATGGAAGAAAAAAAAATCTCAGTCTTCTCCATTCTGTCAGTCTGTTAAAATCAGACCACACTTGGATGTCATCCAAGTGCTTTCCGATTTATTTATTTATTTTTATAACTTGCATTAAAGTACAGGTGCTAAGGAGCAAATAAAGCGCAATAGGGTTTTATCCGGTATAAAATGTAAAAATTTTTGGTAACGGTTATGCTATCCTGATATGGTTGTGTTCACACAACATTTTCCAAGGCATATATGCTCAGCTGCAGCAGATCCACAGGTTACCAGACCAGATAAGAATATTGTGGAGAATAACGTGAATTTCCGCACTAGTGATGAAATGATGAATAGGTCCAGGATACACTAAACTAAGTCCATTTTTTATTATCTACTAGATAGAGGCCCGATGCTATCGCATCGGGAGGACGGTAATGTCATGGTGGGGGCAGGCTTTGCAGCGTTGAGAATCTCCCCCCATGTGCTCACCCACCTATCCACTCTCTCTTTCCCCATGTGTTGACTTCTCCCGTCTGTGCTCTCTTCTTTGACCTGTCTACCCCATGTGCTATCCCCCTTGTCTGCTGTCTCTCTCCTTCCTGTGCTGTGTTCTCCCCTAATGTGCATAGCTTTTGTCCCAGCGATGCTGTTGCTCTTCAAGAAACTCATTTGCCCGTTGTTGTCTACGACGTTGTGCCTTTGCTGATTTCTTTTCATTGGCAGCGTACTTTTTAGGAGGATCCCTGTTGGCGTTGATATTTGCTTTTTAAAAGGGGTTTTCCCACGAACTAAAGCTCATTTAAAAAATTGTCTGTGCCTGACCGTGTACAGAACATACCACAGCTAATGGGCAGGGGAGGAAGCAAAAGACAATACTGACATTACAGCAGGAGATCGCAGAGGATACATTTTGTGAGGTAACATATTGTTTAAAAACAGTCAGTGAAATATTTTACCTGACAAAAGAAATCCTCTGTGATCCCCTGCTGTAATGTCAGTATTGTCTTTTGCCTCCTCCTCTGCCCTGGAGATGTGGTATGCTCCGTACACGGTCAGACACAGTCAATTTTTAAAATTAACTTTCGCTCATAGGAAAACCCCTTTAATGTGACCGGCTTCCTCTGCCTGTAGACACGTCGTGCATCTGCCGCCAGGATCAGCCAAATGATTCACTGCACCTGCGCAGAATTCGCACAGGTGCAGTAAATCAGATCGCCGCCATCTTTGTGCAGACAGCGGCGGTCACATTAAAACTGTGCATGCGCTCCTCCTGTACAAAGATGGTGGCGTTCAGTGAATCATTCGGCTGATCCCTGCGGCGGTGTATTCGCGATGGTGTTCCGCTGGTGGTATGGCGCAAGAGGCTGTAGTGTGTGCACGTGTGGTGCTTATGGTGCCTACAGTGTGTGTGTGGTGCGTATGGCGTATACATTGTGTGTGGTGCGTGACAGTGTTCGGCTGGTGGTACTGCGCAAGAGGCTGGTACCACCAGCAGTTTAGCAGTTTCCATATTGAGACACCCATCACTTGGGTGTCCCAATATGGAGGTCGATGAACTTCCGCCGCTTGGAATTCTAGGATCCGGACACATCTGGACGGAACAGGATGTGAAGACATTACAAGGTAAGTATATATTAAGATGCGTTTCGAAGTAGATACACCGCTTCCTCAGGATAAATGGTTGTATCCTGAGGAAGAAGGGTGTCTACTTCGAAACTCGTTGATAATAAAACCGCAATTACCGGTAATTCTGTATATCCTGAACCTACTCATCATTTCATCAGTAGACCTAAAATCCACGTTTTTCTCCACGATATTCCATCGACTTGCACGGCAGAGTGCGATCCAATTTACAGATGCAAATCGACATGTATACGGCTCCATAGAATAACATTGGTTCTGTGATGCAATGTTTTGTCGGATCGCTTTGGGACCAAGAATACGGTCATGTGCATGAGCACTACAACTTGGTTAATTCTGTCATCAGAGACTCCATAAATCAATGAGGTCCATCAGGATCTAGTGGTATTATTGTGTTACAGATCTGACAAACTGTTGGATACCAGCATGAAAGTGTGAACCGGGTCTTACTTTTCATTATACCGATGAGCTGTGAAAATTTGCTAAAATGTATTTAGCTTATGGTGTAAATATCCAAAAATGGAGCCATATTTCTTCCAAATAAGACAATGGAATAGTGTCTAAAATACTGTATACTGGAATATATGGATCCCTATTATAGCCTCCATTGTCTTATGCAAGGGTTCAGTAGACAGCTCCATATTCTTAAACTTGACAGCTGTGGAAGCACTGGCAAATAATGTTTTTAAACATTTGGCAATTGATTTAAAAACAAAAACAAAAATGAAGCAATGAAATTTCTGAAATTCTGGATATAATTTTTGGATCCTTTTTTTTTTTTTTTTTAAGGCTAACAGCAGACTACAGGAACTGGACCAAGATCTTCAGCCTTTGTCTTCACTCATCCTAGAAAATGACACCCAAAATCTTATTAATGCACAAGAAAATCTTGATAATATCAAGGCAAAGTTCCAGGTGAGGCCGGCAGTACACGCATGTGTGTGCACTGAAAATCCGTCACCGTCGGCTCCATGTCATCTACTGGATTGTCTGGTGTTCAGAAAATTCATGTGACTGATAAAATTAATTATTGCGCATGTTGTCAGACTGAAACAACCAAAAAAAAATGATGTTGTATTAACCCAGGGGTCCTTAGACTTTTCAAACAGGGGGCCAGTTCACGGTCCCGCAGACCATTGAAGAGCCAGAATATAGTTTAAAAATAAACTATGAACAAATTCCTATGCACACTGCACATATCTTATTTTGAAGTAAAAACAAAACAAAACAGGAACAATTACAATATTTAAAATGAAGAACAAGTAAAGTGAAATCAACAAACTTACCGGTATTTCAGTGGGAACTATGGGCCTGCTTTTGGCTAATGAGATGGTCAATGTCTGGTTCCATATTTGTCACTGCTAGTCGTAACAAGTGAAGCAATTGTTCTTTTTCTTGATATCATGGTTTCCTAGGGATTCCAAATTGCTATTAGTAAAATACCAATATATATACAGTGCTACAAAAACAATATACCAGCAATAAAATTGCCCACACAGAGACATACAGACTGCACTGCCCATCAATGCAGTCTGATCAGTGCCCATCAATGCAGCCTTGCCAGTCCATATCCTTTCAGCCTCACCAGTGCCCATATTATTGGAATTCCGCTTTTACCTCAACCTCAGACTGGTGTGGTGTGTGAGTCCCCAAAAGGCAGGTAGATGTCCCCAATAAGCAGATAAATGTCCCCAAAAGGCAGCATAGTCTCCAATGGGCAGGTAAATGTCCCCAATAGGCAGCATAGGTCCTCAATAGGCAGCGTAGGTCACCAACAGGCAGGTAAATGTCCCAAATAGGCAGCATAGGTCCCCAATAGGCAGCATAGGTCTCCAATAGGCAGGTAAATGTCCCCAATAGGCAGCATAGGTCCCCAATAGGCAGGTAAATGCCCCCAATAAGCAGACAAATGTCCCCAATAGGCAGCATAGTCCCCAATAGGCAGCATAGGTCTCCAATAGGCAGGTAAAGGTCCCCTATAGGCATCATAGGTCCCCAATAGGCAGCATAGGTCCCCTATAGGCATCATAGGTCCCCAATAGGCAGGTAAATGTCCCCAATAAAAAAAAAAACCCATAAGAGGAAATAAAATCAAGACAAAAAACCATTACACAGGCAGAGATGCTTACCTGTCTGAGGCCTCCAACCAATTACACTAACCAAAGTGCAGCGGACCCAAGTTAAGATGGTGGATGACAAATGCACAGGTGCAATAATACCAATACTGCAAGCCAGCCTACAATCAGGATTTGGCCGCCTGGCACACCTGCGCAAAAATGATCTGTATGTGGCATGTTCACACAGAAATACAAAGCATATGGCTCAGGCCTATTAGTAACGCCATATAGCGGGCCCGCCATTGCTATCATGCATCCTGTGTGAACAGAGGCCACAGTATACAGAGCCATCTAGGGCCCAGCTGCACCCTGAAAAAAATGACGTGTCCAAAAACATAACAATGTATGTAAGGTATTAGTTGGTATTATGGCCACAATACTTAAGCCGGCAACCCGCGTCAAGGGTCCTCACATATTGCCGGTCCTAACGCTAACAACAAGAAAAAAACCCATAAGAGGAAAAAAAATCAAGACAAAAAACCATTACACATATGCTTTGTATTTCTGTGTGAACATGCCACATACAGATCATTTTTGCGCAGGTGTGCCAGGCGGCCAAATCCTGATTGTAGGCTGGCTTGCAGTATTGGTATTATTGCACCTGTGCATTTGTCATCCACCATCTTAACTTGGGTCCGCTGCACTTTGGTTAGTGTAATTGGTTGGAGGCCTCAGACAGGTAAGCATCTCTGCCTGTGTAATGGTTTTTTGTCTTGATTTTTTTTCCTCTTATGGGTTTTTTTCTTGTTGTTAGCGTTAGGACCGGCAATATGTGAGGACCCTTGACGCGGGTTGCCGGCTTAAGTATTGTGGCCATAATACCAACTAATACCTTACATAAAATGTCCCCAATAGGCAGCATAGGTCCCCAATAGGCAGGTAAATGTCCCCAATAGGCAGCATAGGTCCCCAATAGGCAGGTAAATGTCCCCAATAGGCAGCATAGGTCCCCAATAGGCAGGTAAATGTCCCCAATAGGCAGCATAGGTCTCCAATAGGCAGGTAAATGTCCCCAATAGGCAGCATAGGTCCCCAATAGGCAGGTAAATGTCCCCAATAAGCAGACAAATGTCCCCAATAGGCAGCATAGTCCCCAATAGGCAGCATAGGTCCCCAATAGGCAGGTAAAGGTCCCCAATAGGCAGCATAATAATAATAATAATAATTTTTATTTATATAGCGCCAACATATTCCGCAGCGCTTTACAACTTATAGAGGGGACTTGTACAGACAATAGACATTACAGCATAACAGAAATCACAGTTCAAAATAGATACCAGGAGGAATGAGGGCCCTGCTCGCAAGCTTACAAACTATGAGGAAAAGGGGAGACACAAGATGTGGATAGTAACAATTGCTTTAGTTATTTGGACCAGCCATAGTGTAAGGCTTGGGTGTTCATGTAAAGCCGCATGAACCAGTTAACCGCCTAAGTATGTAGCAGTACAGACACAGAGGCTATTAACTGCATAAAGTGTATGAGAACACGATGCGAGGAACCTGATTATGTGTTTTTTTTTTTTTTTCTATTTTTAATAGGCCACACAGGAATAGTTAGGTTAATGCGTTGAGGCGGTAGGCCAGTCTGAACAAATGCGTTTTTAGGGCACGCTTAAAACTGTGGGGATTGGGGATCAATCGTATTAACCTAGGTAGTGCATTCCAAAGAATCGGCGCAGCACGTGTAAAGTCTTGGAGACGGGAGTGGGAGGTTCTGATTATTGAGGATGCTAACCTGAGGTCATTAGCGGAGCGGAGGGCACGGGTAGGGTGGTAGACTGAGACCAAAGAGGAGATGTAGGGTGGTGCTGAGCCATGGAATGCTTTGTGGATGAGGGTAGTAGTTTTGTACTGGATTCTGGAGTGGATGGGTAGCCAGTGTAATGACTGGCACAAGTTAGAGGCATCGTTGTAACGGTTGGTGAGGAATATTATCCTGGCAGCAGCATTCAGGACAGATTGGAGCGGGGAGAGTTTGGTAAGAGGGAGGTCGATTAGTAGAGAGTTACAATAGTCCAGACGGGAATGAATAAGAGAAACAGTAAGAGTTTTTGCAGAGTCGAAAGTAAGAAAAGGGCGAATTCTAGAAATGTTTTTGAGATGCAGATAAGAAGAGCGAGCCAGTGATCGGATGTGGGGGGTGAATGAAAGCTCGGAATCAAGGATGACCCCAAGGCAGCAGGCATGTTGCTTTGGAGTAATGATTGAACCGCACACGGAGATGGCAATGTCAGGCAAAGGTAGGTTAGTAGAGGGAGAGAACACAAGGAGTTCAGTTTTTGACAGGTTCAGTTTCAGATAGAGGGAGGACATGATGTTAGAGACAGCGGTAAGACAATCACTGGTGTTTTCTAAGAAGGTCGGAGTGAGAGCAGGAGAAGAGGTGTATAATTGGGTGTCATCAGCATAGAGATGGTACTGGAACCCAAATCTACTGATTGTTTGTCCAATAGGGGCAGTATACAAAGAGAAGAGGAGGGGGCCTAGGACTGATCCTTGAGGAACCCCAACAGTAAGGGGAAGGTGAGAGGAGGAGGAACCAGCAAAACATACAGTGAAGGATCGGCCAGAGAGATAGGAGGAGAACCAAGAGAGAACGGTGTCCTTGAGGCCGATGGAGCGGAGCATAGTGAGGAGGAGCTGATGATCCACAGTGTCAAATGCTGCGGAAAGATCCAATAGAATTAGCATGGAGTAGTGACCATTAGATTTAGCTGTTAGTAGGTCATTAGAGACTTTAGTGAGGGCAGTTTCAGTAGAGTGTAAAGAGCAGAAGCCAGATTGAAGAGGGTCGAGAAGAGAGTTATCTGAGAGATAGCGGGTAAGACGGGAGTGGACCAGGCGTTCCAGGAGTTTAGAGATGAAGGGAAGATTAGAGACAGGTCTATAATTAGCGGCACAGTTTTGGTCGAGGGAGGGTTTTTTAAGTAATGGATGTATGATGGCATGCTTAAATGAGGAGGGAAAAATACCGGAAGTGAGGCAAAGGTTGAATATTTTTGTTACGTGAGAGGTGACAGCCGGGGAAAGGGACTGGAGGAGATGTGACGGAATGGGGTCACTGGTGCAAGTGGTCGGGTGAGACGATGCAAGGAGCCTGCTTACTTCTTCTTCAGTAACTGGTTCCCAGTATAGGTCCCCTATAGGCATCATAGGTCCCCAATAGGCATCATAGGTCCCCAATAGCCAGGTAAATGTCCCCTATAGGCAGCATAGGTCCCCAATAGGCAGGTAAATGTCCTCAATTGGTAATATAAGTCCAAAATAGTCAGATAAATGTCCCCAATAGGCATCATAGGTCCCCAGTAGGAAGGTAAATGTCCCCAATAGGCATCATAGGTCCCCAACAGGCATCATAGGTCCCCAATAGGCAGGGAAATGTCCCCAATAGGCAGCATAGGTTCCCAATAGGCAGGTAAATGTCCTTAATTGGCAGTATAAGTCCACAATAGGCAGATACATGTCCCCAATAGGCATCATAGGTCCCCAATAGGAAGGTAAATGTCCCCAATAGGCAGCATAGTCCCCAATAGGCAGCATAGGTCCCCAATAGGCAGGTAAATGTCCCCAATAGGCATCATAGGTCCCCAATAGGCATCATAGGTCCCCAATAGGCAGGGAAATGTCCCCAATAGGCAGCATAGGTTCCCAATAGGCAGGTAAATGTCCTTAATTGGCAGTATAAGTCCACAATAGGCAGATACATGTCCCCAATAGGCATCATAGGTCCCCAATAGGAAGGTAAATGTCCCCAATAGGCAGCATAGGTCCCCAATTGGCATGATAGACCGGACCCGGCGTTAAAGAAAATAAAAATAAAAACAGTACTCACCTATGTCCCCTGCTGCTCTGAAGACGCGCCCGCTCGACTCCATCTTGTTCTGGCACAGGCGGCGTGGTGTCTGTGCTGCATACGGAGGGCCGCACATCGCCTTGCCTCACCGCCTCGTCGTTCCGCCCGTGATTACAGGGCCCGCCGGCATTGAACTGTAGTGAAGTTCAATGTCTGCTGGGCCCAGGTGCTGGATAAATGCCCTCGGTGGCATGTGGCCTGTGGGCCGTAGTTTGAGGACCCCTGTATTAACCCCTTCTGCTGTGTATGAGACCACACGCAGCCTTCCAGTGCTGGAGTCGTGTGCGTAATATTTTCTATTTACGGAATGTAATTCAGATGGAAAATCTTTAGTTGCCTGCTCACTAATAATAGACCGAGAAAAATAACTTTCCCATGAAGAATCCATATCTCGAATTCCTAAGCATCGCTGTAGATTAGTGGTCTCCAACCTCTGTCTCCTGCTGTTTAAAAATTGTAGTCTAAGTATGTCCTAGTGACATCAGACTGTCTTTTAGGCCATGTTCACACGGAGCAGAAATACTGCATTTTTTTCTTTTTTACTGCTGATTTTTATCTGCAAGTGTCTGCACTAAAATAAGTAATACCAACCTTCTATATCCAAAGTTTCTCAAAATGAGAAAAAAAAATAGTCTCCATTTTCTGAGACCAGTAGCGTCTTGATTTTTTTTGTGATCTGGGGTTGGGTGAGGGCTTATTTTTTTGTGTGCTGAGCTGACATTTTTATTGATACCATTTTGGTGCAGTTGCAATATTTTGATCACCCGTTATTGCAATTTAATACAATATTGCTACCACCCCCCCCCCCCCCCCCCCCCAAAAAAAAACAAAACATAATTCTGGCGTGATTTTTTTTCTCGTTATGCCATCTACCAATCAGATTATTTCTTTTTATATTATAACCTAAAAAAGGTCATGATACCAAAGATATAACCAACTACTGTAAATAAGTTTATTAAATACAACAAAAAAATTTTAAAAATTGGAGAAACTGACAAGAATAGTGCATAGTGCAAATTGCTAAATACATCCAAAGGGGTACAGATTAATCATCCTGGGAAGTAAACCTCAAAAAGACAAGGTAAGTACTAATAAATGTCCAACAAGGTCCTAAGACCAAATAAAGTGCAAGAATAGTGTCTCTCAGCATAAGTACCAGTAGACAGATGATCCGTGGTTCCCCCAGACTCCAGCTCCAACGCACGTTTCGCCTCCCGTGGCTTTTTCAAGGAGTCCGAGTCCACGGATCATCTGTCTACTGGTACTTATGCTGAGAGACACTATTCTTGCACTTTATTTGGTCTTAGGACCTTGTTGGACATTTATTAGTACTTACCTTGTCTTTTTGAGGTTTACTTCCCAGGATGATTGATCTGTACCACTTTGGATGTATTTAGCAATTTGCACTATGCACTATTCTTGTCAGTTTCTCCAATTTTTAAATTTTTTTTGTTGTATTTAATAAACTTATTTACAGTAGTTGGTTATATCTTTGGTATCATGTCCTTTTTTAGGTTATAATTTGGTATTTGGGACATTTAGTGAGATTGTCTCACTTAGTTGTGTTTTGCATATTTCTTTTTATATGTTCATAGATCGGGCGAGTCTGAATGCGGTGATACCAAATATGTGGGGGTTTTTTTTATTTTTTTTTTTATTTTGAGAGGGGCGAATGGGGGTAATTTTAAGCTTTTTATATATATTTTTTAAAACCTTTGTTTTTAATTTACACTTGGTTCAATAGTCCCCATGGGAGACTAGAAGCTGCGATCATCCGATCATCTGATCGCTTGCGCTACACACAGCAGTAAGCAGACCTGCTCCCTTGATATGAGCGCTGACTGCTGTCCAGCAATGACAACCACAGGGGTCTCCTGCAGACCCATCGACAACCCACAGTCATGTGACCCGGGCGCCGATGGGCCGGATTAGTGATGCCCTTCCGGCGCGGGCATGTTAAATGTCCATGTCGGAGATGGTGACGTGCCCGATAGTACAGTGACACAATTCAGGTGGAGATGTAGGGTCCAAAACAACACTAACGATGATAATTGTTTACTTGTAATAATGAAACAATAGTGTGTTAATAGAATTGTGTTTATACCCAGTATAGCCGAAATGTTGCATTCGCACAGTTTAATAATTTACTATAATTAAACACTTTGCTTTACCCTTTGATATTGTGTTGTGGGCACCACAGTATATCTGGGTATATGTCAGATGTTATTAGAAGATCCAAGCTAGGACTGGTCTGGTGGAAGAGACACCGTGCCGGACCCGCTCTACTTATTAGCATAAGTGACGCTGCAGATTAAAAGCTAATTCTTCAAACATTGCAGTGTTACAAAGTTACCTAAAATACACGATAAGATGAAAGAAATCTTACGTCCTTACATGTAGCTGTTATTAAATTCTTATGATCTCCATAGTTCTCTTTTATGACTTACTAGAAACTCAATGATGAAATGGAGCAAGCTGTGAAGATCTCGGAGCTTCTAACTCGGGAACAAACACAAATGAATGTGAAAACGGGGAAGATTCACGACCTCGCTCAGTATCAACAGAGACTGAAGGACACCATTATGGAATACGAAGATTTTTTTATCAAAATTGTGGCATTTTATAGAATGAAGGCCGAAGTAAGTACATCCAAATACAGAGCTACGTGATGAATAGATTATCATCCCTCGCAGACACACATTGTAGAGGAATATTTGTGCTCACAACTTTACTGTATGCCTCTGGGAAACTATAAATAGGCTCTACAGTCATTACTAATATCTGAAATCACGTCAAAGAGTGATTATTTTACAATCATGGAAACATTGAATTTACTAATGACACGATTTTTCTGAGACTGGCCATTTAAAGGGAGTCTCCCACCAAGTTTTTGCTATGGAATCTGACAGCAGCATATTGTAAGGGCAGATAGCCTGATTCAAGTGATGTGTCACTTACTTGGCTGCTTGCTGCAGTCTTTAAAAAAATCACTGTTTTCTCTTCTGCAGATCTACCAGTTCTCAGAATGCTGAGCCCTGTATAACCCACACCACTGGCAGCTTTCTGTGTACATTATGCATTGGCGGAAAGCTACCAATCGGCGGTAGAGGCGGGGTTATTCAGAGCAAGAGGACTACATGGCATGAGGCAACTAGTCCTCTAGTGATAATCTCCTGCTGATAAAACACTGACTTTATTAAAACTACAACACCCAGTCCAGTATGTGACACATCTCTGGAATCAGGGTCTCTGCCCCTACATCATGCTGCTCTTAGTTTAAATGGGGAAAACTGCTGACAGATTCCCATTTAAACCATCAGATGCCGTGTTAAGTTAACAGCTAGAGGTAGCTTCCTCTGTAAGCTCAACTGTGCCCCATAACAAAATTGCGGGATGCTTATGAGTAACACATGTCATTGTAACACATGTCATGCTAATGAAATTACTGATGAAAAGTGATCTCGACAAAACAGGAAAGTGTCAGCCTATTGTTAAAGGGTTTTTTCCAATACTTTGATATTGATCACCTATCCTTGATTGATCAGTATCAAATCGGTGGGAACAACCCCCTAACGTCCGCTGCCATCTGTGGCAATGGGCTATTGTTTGCAGTATGCTACTACTTCATCACTTTGGGTGGCTGCTCCCTGGAAAAGTAATCAACTCCTATTGATTTGAATAGGAGCTTATGTGCAGTACCCAGGATCAGATCCTATTTAGCAGATCATCTTCTATTGATTTCAATATTGGATGATCTGCAGTGACTGAGGGCGATCACTAGATAGTGGCGAATCGGCGGTGTTCTGATCCGTACACTACATCTGGGCTTTTCTGGAGTCGGTTGGTGGGGTTGCCCCACTGATCTGACATTTATGACCTATCCTAATGATTGGTCATCAATGTCATAGTAGTGTGGATAACCCTTTTCAGCTCAGTGGCCGGAGTAAGAAATGTAGAGATTTATTTTTAGTGATCTGGAAAATGAAAAGAAACACCTTTTTATATTAGTTTAGGTCTTGATTTAAACAATAGGTTATCTTTTTTTTAGTGACACTTTTCAGTCTTTCCTTATAGTAGCAACCTAAACTTTAAAAAAGCTTTGTAAATTCAAAACAATTCCAAGCAAATCAAGTGAACATGAAGTGCCTAACACCAGGGCTCAGATTCTCTGAGAAGGCCTAAAAGCCACTGCAGACACATTAAGAAACCACTAGACAAAGCTTTATGTTAATGAGACTTCACAGGATTACTGAAGTAGTTTTACTCCATTTTCAGCTACAAAACCTAGTGATTGGCGATGCAGATCACGCTGTAGACCTGATACACATCTTCAGGGCTGCACTATTACACATGATGCCTTCAGGCTCTTATTATACAGACTTGGAACATGCATGTAAACTATTGCAGAAGGGATGTTGTTTCCTCCTAAATCTCGGGGCTTTTTATGACTGATTTGTAAAGACAAGGTCCACTGTTGGTATTCATTTGCAAATCACTTAAAGGGAACCTTTCGCTATGTTTTTAAATGTGGAGGAAATGGTATAGCTGTGCAAATGCTTGTGTCCCAATAAAAGTTACACCTTTTTTTGTAGAGATGCAATGTGCTAGTCATGAGAAATCTAGCAGAGAAGCAGTATGCAAATCAGGCTAAGTTCACATTTGCGTTGGGCAGAGCTGCGGAGGGCTGCATACTTCCTCCATTACTTCCTCCGTTAAGCCCCGCCCACTGTCACACCTCTTCCATTCAGCTCCGCCTATGTCTGCGTTCGTCCTACGTACCTATCTTTAACATTGGGTACACAGGCCATGCAGATGTATACGGATGTGTCTGCATGCGTCATTTTGACGCTGAGCAGACAGCAACAAAATGCAACATGTTGCGTTCGATGCAGTTCGGTGCAGCGTCAAAATGACGCATGTGGACGCATCTGTATACATCTGCATGGCGTGTGTATCCAATGTTAAAGATAGGTACGCAGGACGCATGCAGACGTAGGCGGAGCTGAATGGAAGAGGTGCGGCAGTGGGCGGGGCTTAACGGAGGAAGTATGCAGCCCTCCGCAGCTCTGCCCAGCACAAATGTGAACTTAGCCTGACAGTGCGAGGGCATCAACTGCTTATTTCAAGTGCACTTCCAGTCTGATTTGCATGGCTGCTGCACTAGATTTCCCCTGACAGGTATATCGCATCCTTACTAAATAGGTAACATGTTTATTGAGGGATAAACCGCTATATAGCCAGATCACTATTTGAGTTTATGAAAATGTGTTGACAGCTTCCCTTACATCATAATGAATTGATCTCATGAGCTGCTGAAGTTATGGATCTTGCTATAAAATATATTGTGAAAGTGACCCACAAATTTCATACAGAAGATAAGACTGCCACTTTAAAGGAGTTGTCCAGTCCCAAATCCTAAGTCTTCAATCGCTCTATGTGACTGCAGACTTCTGAATTCCCCCAGCGCCGTGATGGATTCACCAGTTTCTGAGCCAAGAATGGCGGTGATGTATACATTTTTCATACGCCCGGCCAGAACCTAGTGAACGAGGCTTCGCTCCATACAAGTGTATGAGGGGAGGACGTAGCCGTCTAGTGGGCACAGCCTTGTTCCATACAAGTATATGAAGGGAGGACGTGGCTGACCAGTGGGTGCAGCCTCGTTTACTACAAGTGTATAGAGGGAGGACATGGCCCTCTAGCGGGCACAGCCTCGTTCCATACAAGTGTATAAAGAAGGACGTGGCCTTCTAGTGGGCACAGCCTCGTTCACTACAAGTGTATGAAGAAGGACGTGGCCTTCTAGTGGGCACAGCCTCGTTCACTACAAGTGTATAGAGGGAGGACATGGCTGACTAGTGAGAACAGCCTCGTTCACTACAAGTGTATAGAGGGAGGACATGGCCGTCTAGTGGGCACAGCTTTGTTCCATACAAGTACAGGTCCTTCTCAAAAAATTAGCATATAGTGTTAAATTTCATTATTTACCATAATGTAATGATTACAATTAAACTTTCATATATTATAGATTCATTATCCACCAACTGAAATTTGTCAGGTCTTTTATTGTTTTAATACTGATGATTTTGGCATACAACTCCTGATAACCCAAAAAACCTGTCTCAATAAATTAGCATATCAAGAAAAGGTTCTCTAAACGACCTATTACCCTAATCTTCTGAATCAACTAATTAACTCTAAACACATGCAAAAGATACCTGAGGCTTTTCAAAACTCCCTGCCTGGTTCATTACTCAAAACCCCCATCATGGGTAAGACTAGCGACCTGACAGATGTCAAGAAGGCCATCATTGACACCCTCAAGCAAGAGGGTAAGACCCAGAAAGAAATTTCTCAACAAATAGGCTGTTCCCAGAGTGCTGTATCAAGGCACCTCAATGGTAAGTCTGTTGGAAGGAAGCAATGTGGCAGAAAACGCTGTACAACGAGAAGAGGTGACCGGACCCTGAGGAAGATTGTGGAGAAGGACCGATTCCAGACCTTGGGGAACCTGAGGAAGCAGTGGACTGAGTCTGGTGTGGAAACATCCAGAGCCACCGTGCACAGGCGTGTGCAGGAAATGGGCTACAGGTGCCGCATTCCCCAGGTAAAGCCACTTTTGAACCATAAACAGCGGCAGAAGCGCCTGACCTGGGCTACAGAGAAGCAGCACTGGACTGTTGCTAAGTGGTCCCAAGTACTTTTTTCTGATGAAAGCAAATTTTGTATGTCATTCGGAAATCAAGGTGCCAGAGTCTGGAGGAAGACTGGGGAGAAGGAAATGCCAAAATGCCTGAAGTCCAGTGTCAAGTACCCACACTCAGTGATGGTGTGGGGTGCCATGTCAGCTGCTGGTGTTGGTCCACTGTGTTTCATCAAGGGCAGGGTCAATGCAGCTAGCTATCAGGAGATTTTGGAGCACTTCATGCTTCCATCGGCTGAAATGCTTTATGGAGATGAAGATTTCATTTTTCAGCACGACCTGGCACCTGCTCACAGTGCCAAAACCACTGGTAAATGGTTTACTGACCATGGTATTACTGTGCTCAATTGGCCTGCCAACTCTCCTGACCTGAACCCCATAGAGAATCTGTGGGATATTGTGAAGAGAAAGTTGAGAGACGCAAGACCCAACACTCTGGATGAGCTTAAGGCCGCTATTGAAGCATCCTGGGCCTCCATAACATCTCAGCAGTGTCACAGGCTGATTGCCTCCATGCCACGCCGCATTGAAGCAGTCATTTCTGCCAAAGGATTCCCGACCAAGTATTGAGTGCATAACTGAACATTATTATTTGATGGTGTTTTTGTTTGTTATTAAAAAACACTTTTATTTGATTGGACGGGTGAAATATGCTAATTTATTGAGACAGGTTTTTTGGGTTATCAGGAGTTGTATGCCAAAATCATCAGTATTAAAACAATAAAAGACCTGACAAATTTCAGTTGGTGGATAATGAATCTATAATATATGAAAGTTTAATTGTAATCATTACATTATGGTAAATAATGAAATTTAACACTATATGCTAATTTTTTGAGAAGGACCTGTATATGAAGGGAGGACGTGGCTGACCAGTGGGTGCAGCCTCGTTCACTACAAGTGTATAGAGGGAGGACATGGCTGACTAGTGAGAACAGCCTCGTTTACTACAAGTGTATAGAGGGAGGACTTGGCCCTCTAGCGGGCACAGCCTCGTTCCATACAAGTGTATAAAGAAGGACGTGGCCTTCTAGTGGGCACAGCCTCGTTCCATACAAGTGTATAAAGAAGGACGTGGCCTTCTAGTGGGCACAGCCTCGTTCACTACAAGTGTATAGAGGGAGGACATGGCTGACTAGTGAGAACAGCCTCGTTCACTACAAGTGTATAGAGGGAGGACATGGCCCTCTAGCGGGCACAGCCTCGTTCCATACAAGTGTATAAAGAAGGACGTGGCCATCTAGTGTATGCAGCCTCGTTTGATACAAGTGTATGAAGGGAGGACGTGGCCGTCTAGTGGGCACAGCTTTGTTCCATACAAGTATATGAAGGGAGGACGTGGCTGACCAGTGGGTGCAGCCTCATTTACTACAAGTGTAAAGAGGGAGGACATGGCCCTCTAGCGGGCACAGCCTCGTTCCATACAAGTGCATAAAGAAGGACGTGGCCATCTAGTGTACGCAGCCTCGTTTGATACAAGTGTATGAAGGGAGGACGTGGCCGTCTAGTGGGCACAGCCTTGTTCCATACAAGTTATGGAGGGAGGACATGGCTGTCTAGAGGGCACAGCCTCGTTCACTACAAGTGTATGGAGGGAGGACGTGGCCTTCTAGTGGGTGCAACCTTGTTCCATACAAGTGTATGAAGGGAGGACGTGGCTGACTAGTGGGTGCAGCCTCGCTCACTACAAGCGTATGGAGGGAGGACATGGCTTTCTAGTGGGCACAGCCTCGTTCACTACAAGTGTATGAAGGGAGGACGTGGCTGACTAGTGGGTGCAGCCTCGCTCACTACAAGTGTATGAAGGGAGGACGTGGCTGACTAGTGGGTGCAGCCTCGCTCACTACAAGCGTATGGAGGGAGGACATGGCTTTCTAGTGGGCACAGCCTCATTCCATACAAGTATATGAAGGGATGACGTGGCTGACCAGTGGGCGCAGCTTCGTTTACTAGAAGTGTATGGAGGGAGGACATGGACGTTTAGTGGGCGCAGCCTTGCTCAATACACCCAGAGAGTCCTTAGTAAAGACCATAATACCATATTGGCCTATCTCTCTGAAACCATATGGCAAATTTTAATAAAATAAAAAAAAAAATCCATGATAACTCAGGAGAGATGCGGGAATAAAAAATAAAGAGCAAAAACTGGCCACTTTTGACCAGGTGACAAGTCCATTTTAAGATGTATGGACACCGTTACAGTACGTGGTCATGTGAGACCAACTTCAGTGTTGCAACTCCATACTGGGCAGCAGTTCCACATACCTCAAGTGATTTTGCTCTGGATTTCCTAGTGTTAGGGACCGCCATCTTCAGTGACCAGCACCCTATGGTATACTAAATAGTTTCACAGTCTACCAGCAATGCTGATATTATGTTAGCTGTGACATGAGTGCAGTATCTGTAAGGGCTAACAAAAAAATCAACAAGTATACAACATAGAATATCTGGACAATCCTTTATTGTAACTCATTTTTACTTTCCCTTTTTTTGATTAGCTGAGTATTCTGAAGACAGAGATGGAGCAATCCACACGAACCTATGCTTTGTATGATAATCAGCCAACAACAAAGCAGGAGCAGCAAACGCATATCCAGAGTTTATATAAAATGATTCTAAACTTGGGAACACAAATCATTTCTACAGCACAGCATTCAGTAAGTAAGATTTTACTTTACATGAGTTTTCTATAAATGGCTGTATACAGATCAGTGTTGTGTGGTTTCTTAAAGCATAATTATAGTTTTGCGTGACTCTTCAGAATAAGTTTTCAGGAGGGTGTGCATAAAGAGCAACATTATTTCTGGCCATTATATCATTTGTATACTGCATTTTTACTAGTTTCACCACCACAGGCTTCTGATTTCCAGTTGTTTCTGAGCTAGTGGATAAAAACTAACTGCTGTGATGTCTCCCGTACATGAAACATGGAGACATAAGGAATTTCTGCTCTCCAGTGTCTCTGAACCCTTGCTCAAGATCAGCAACAGCATGGAAGACATTATACAGGAGTATTATAGGGAATCAGTCAGTAGGATCAACTGTCCTAAACTATCTATATGGGCATAAAGGTAATAGAAATGAGAATGAAATGATATCTTGATATCTGCAATCCAATGTCTTATCCCTGAGAAATCCAAGGTTTTATTATTTTGTAAATGAGCTGTTAAGATCTATGGGCCGGACATAGATTTCCCTGAGAATCTGCCTCCAGAGCTTATGTTAAACGATAGAGGGAAACACCAGTGTAAGACATGTAGGTCAGGAGAGCAGACTGTCAGTCATTAGTACATGTCTCACACTAGTAAACCCGTATAAAAAGCACTTGAGGTGGATTCTCAGGGAGATCTATGTCCAACCCATAGATCTTAACCGCTCATTTACATATAAGAAAAATGTGGTCTAAGACATCGGATCACAGATATTGACGTATCATTTTATTCAGCTTTCTATAACCTACATGCCCATATAGATGGCTTAGGAGGGTTGACTCTATGAAGAGATTGCCTTTAAGCAGTGTAGCTGTGAATCCTGTGAGGATGAGATAAAACAATTAGTACAAGGTAGTAAAACCAACTGTATATCTCTCTTCTTTACTTTCTCACTCTGCTTCTCCCCTCTCCATATATTTTAATAGGCAGATTTAATCTGGCCCCTCATTGAGCAGAGAGCTGGCAATCCATCTTTTCTTAAGCAAGAAAGATTTTAGTTGTATTTCCAAGCAAGTTAAGGAAGCAGTGAGGAGGAGATGAGGCTGATAAGTGGAGAAAGAAGCATATTTATACCATATATTTATAAGAAGCATTACCATAGGAGGGACTGGGGTTGGGAACAAACAGATTTATTTTGGTCGATTTGCTGGAACAAATCCACAAGCAAATATGCCCCAAAACTGAAATGACCTGGTGTAGATTTGCCACTGTGGATTTTCCTGTACTTTGCATTTGTTGTGGAATAAAAATCTAACTTACCATAGGGAAGTTTCGAAAGAAAAAAAACAAAACCCCTAGAGCATAAATACATGTTTAGTGCTATATATCGATTTGGGAATGCATAAAAATAATAACTTAAATTACAACCTGACCATTACCATACCCCCTTGAAGAAGGTGGATTAGCACCGAAACATGCGTTGGGGAGTGAGATCCGGGACGCCTGCTGCACACAATATGGGTAAATATTAGCTGTCATTATGTCTTTTGCTGTGGTCCACGTTGACTTCATTATTAGATTGGCAGTCTGACTGTGCTAGGCTTAGCTCTTTTTCGGTATGGTTACTACTCAGCTGAATTAGCAGCAGTCAGTGTTCATTTGGGAGCTGTACTGCTTTATAGTCTCCTGCCTTTTCACTCTATGAGTCAGCTGTATATATATGAATGCAACACTGACCATTATTCCATAGCAGGCATATTCTACTTTATTTTGACTAAACCCATTTAGTGCAGCAGGTGATACCGGTACTCACTAGTTTTTCCCTTCCCCCATGACGGCACACCTGAGAGGGGATCCGCCCAGTCAGGACAGGAAACCCTACTGAAAATAAAAGGGCGGTACCTCTCCCTCGCTTCAGTTGGGTTTCCTGTCCTGACAGGGACCCTTGTACTGAACACGGCGGTTCAACTTACCCAGGTCCCGTCCCGGCGTGGAAGAACAGGCAGCGCCTGTGCGTCGGAGGTTCGGGTCCTGGAGGCGCCGTCCGCAGGTCCCCCCGGGTCACTGCGTCCGTGCGGGCGTTGCGCAGCATGGTTGGAGGACCGGGTTCCTTCCATGGCTGCCACGCCGCCCTCCCCTCTCTGCCGGCGTCCAGGCGCGGCGGCCGCTTCCGGGTCGCTCTTCTGACGTCACACGCCAGGCACGCTGGGAATGGGCGTGCCCGTGTGGCGTCGGAGGCAGGCGCCGGATCCAAGATGGCGGCGCCCATGAAGAAAACGCCGGCCGGTGAATGAAGACTCCGGCGGCATGGCAGAGAGGGGGAGGGGCCATTACTGGGCACCGGAGAGGCGGGGAGTGCAGTGGTCCCCCCATAAAAGGGTGGTAGACCACAGAAGACGCGCTCATGTCCAAAAACTTCACCATGGAAGTAGGACAACAAGAGCAGCTGCAGCAGCCGCTTTCACAACAGCAACAGCAGCAGGAGCTCTCACCAGATGCCTTGCCGAGCCACCAGCATACCAGGAGCAGCCGCTCAAGTGGTAGAAACAGTGGTCGTTCCGTCCGGCAAGATTCGTCGGCGTCCAGGAGGGACGCTTCACGTGCATCTGTCCAGCCTCCAAAATCGGTACCCTTGATTGTCGGCGGTGGTGAGTGATCTACGTGAATGTATCCCTTATGGTAACAGGGTCCATTTTTCTGTTTTGATCACTAGGGGTCCAGGAAAGCTACCGGTAAAACAAAGAACCGAGAGTGTGCCCTTTGTAAAAACCCGCTTGCAGTGCAGTATCAGAAGGATCTCTGTGCTGACTGCATTAATAAGACTATTCAAGAAGAAACCCCTAATTTCGCCACTAGCCTTAAAGCCATAATACAGGCTGAAATTAAAGACTCCTTGAAATTGGCCCTTAGCGAGCCAAGAGGGAGAAGCCGTAAGGCATCTACAGAGTCGGATACCTCTCAGAGACAGGGGAGTCATAAAACATCCCGATCTCCCTCTACTTCTCCAGCCTCGGTCCACTCTTCAGATTCCTCCTCGGACAGTGATTCAGGGGGTCGTCCATGCTTTCCCACTGAGGACGTGGACAAATTAGTCAAAGCAGTTAGGTCTGCAATGGGCCTTAAAGAAGAGAAGACACCTAGGTCACTAGAGGATGTCATGTTTGGTGGCTTAGAAGAGAGGAGGAAACGCACGTTTCCAGTTAATGCAAAAATAAAAGCATTAATCGAGAAAGAGTGGAAAAGACCTGAAAAAATGGGTTCTTTGCCCTCTTCATCCAAAAGGAGATATCCCTTTGAGAATAAAGACTCTGAACCCTGGGAAAAGATCCCAAAAATTGACGGAGCGGTAGCCAAATGCTTAAAAAAATCATCCCTCCCATTAGAAGACTCGGGTGTTCTTAAAGACCCGCTTGACAAAAAAGCAGATGGGTTTCTCAGACATATCTGGGAAGCCTCAGCGGGGGGCCTGAAGCCAGCAATCGCTGGAACATGTACGGCCCGCGCTCTGATGGTCTGGCTACAGCAGATAGAGGATCAGCTAAGGGACAAGGTACCCAGAACCGACATCCTTGCCAATATATCCTTAGTGCAAGGAGCAGCAGCCTTTTTAGCAGACTCTTCTGCAGATTCCGCAAGACTAACGGCCAGAGCAGCGAGCTTGTCTAATGCGGCAAGAAGAGCCCTCTGGCTCAAAGGTTGTCCGGGGGATTTACCATCTAAACACAAGCTGTGCTCCATCCCATGTGATGGTCAACTTCTCTTTGGGAAGAAGCTTGAAGAAATCCTGGAACATGCAGGAGATAAAAAGAAAGGCTTTCCCAATATCCCTAAAGAGTCCAAAAAACCCTTTTTTCGGAGGAGAAGATTTAATAGAGGTCGCCCCCCAGGGGAGAGGAAAAACTGGGACTTTAGGGATAAAAGAGGCTCAGGCTATATGTTTAAAGGGCCCTCTACTTCAGCCAAAAAATCCCCCCAATGACATTACGCCAGAAGTGGGAGGAAGACTCTCCCTCTTCTTTCCGGCCTGGGTAAACATCTCCCCCAGTACCTGGGTCATAAATATCATCAGAGACGGCCTCAAAATAAAATTCACCTGTCCACCCAGACGAAACTTTATCATAACTCCCCGAAGAAAGTCTCTGCAGGAACAATCTGCCCTAGAAACCGAAGTCTTGGGACTCATCCAAAAAAGGGTTCTTCAGGAGGTTCCTGCTCGGGAGGAGAGAGAGGGATTTTACTCCCCCCTCTTCTTGATCCAAAAACCGGATGGTTCTTGGAGAACTATTATAAATTTGAGAAAACTCAACCAATCCATAGAGAACTACTCTTTCAAGATGGAGTCTATAAATACGACCATAAAACTCCTTTTCCAACACTGCTTCATGGCAGTAATCGACTTGAAAGACGCGTATTATCATATACCAATACATCCGGAATATCAGAAATATTTGAGAGTAGCTCTCTATGTCCAGAACCAGATAAAACATTATCAATACACAGCCCTTCCGTTCGGTCTGTCTACAGCTCCCAGGGTTTTCACCAAGGTGATGGTGGAGGTTATGTCATACCTCCGGTCCCGGGATGTAGTCATTGTCCCATATCTGGACGATTTCCTGGTAATAGGAAGATCAGAGTCCCACTGCACTCATCAAGTATCAGTGGTAACATCAACTCTAAGGGAGCTGGGTTGGATAATAAATATCCCCAAGTCCAGACTGCTGCCAGTAAAATTACAATCTTTCCTGGGGTTAATACTGGACTCCGAACGTCAGCTCTGCCTTCTTCCAGAAAACAAGGTAGACAAAATAATAAATCTGACCAGTACAGCAATACGCCAGCCGACAATGACTCTGAGAAAGGCAATGTCCCTTCTAGGCTCGTTAACATCGTGTATTCCGGCAGTAGAATGGGCACAATTCCACCTAAGACAACTACAGTGGGAAGTTCTCTCAGCTCAAAGACTACTAAAAGGGCATTTAGAAGGAAATCTATGTCTCTCCCTGGGCGTAAGGGATTCCCTAGTTTGGTGGACTGTGAGAAACCACCTGACAATGGGGGTCCGGTGGCAAAATCCGGTCATAGACATTATCACGACCGACGCAAGTGGTACAGGTTGGGGGGCTCACCTGAGGTCTCACTCTGTACAAGGGACCTGGTCCATACGAGAAAAGAACTATGGATCAAACGAAAAAGAGCTGTGGGCAGTGGAGAAATCCCTAAGACATTTTCTTCCTTTACTCCGGGGTCGCCATACTCGAATCCTGACGGACAATCGAGCAGTGGTGGCGTATGTCAATCATCAGGGGGGAACGAGGTCCAAAGGCCTCATGCAGGCATCAAACATACTCTTTCAACTAGCAGAACAACACCTGTCATCTCTGTCGGCATTGCACATCAAAGGCACAGAAAACACTCAAGCGGACTTCCTGAGTCGCAGAGGCTTAAAGCAGGGGGAATGGTCATTAAACCCCCAGATATTTCAACAAATAGTCCAAGCCTGGGGCACACCAGAGATAGACTTGTTCGCCAACTCCCACAACAGAAAAGTCAGGAGGTTCTGCTCCTTGAATCCGAGAGAACATCCCTTCGCAGTAGATGCCCTACTGATACCTTGGAAGTTTTCTCTGGCCTACGCATTCCCCCCGATAGTGATGATTCCAGCTGTGATCCGGAAGATCAGAGAGGATCAGGCGAATATCATCTTCATAGCTCCTTTTTGGCCAAGGAGACCTTGGTTCTCCCTTCTAAGGCAGATGTCGGTAACAGACCCATGGATCCTGCCAGAGGTTCCGGACCTGCTAACCCAGGGCCCAGTGACCCACTCTCAGGTGAAGGGCTTCCATCTCGCAGCCTGGAATTTGAGAGGGCGTTACTAAGTCGCCAAGGATTCTCTCCAGGGTTAATCTCCACCCTGTTGAAAAGCAGAAAACCCATAACCTCCAGGATCTATGGTAGGACATGGAAAAAATTCCTCGACTTCCTGGGTGAACCATTGGGGGAGGTGGCTCCTATAGGTCCTATCTTAGAGTTTCTGCAAGCAGGGTTACATCTTGGGTTGGCAACCAGCACCCTTAAAGTTCAGGTTTCTGCCCTGGGGGCCCTATATAATTGTAATCTTGCCTCAAATAGATGGGTCTCACGATTCATAAAATCTTGCAGTAGATCTCGGCCGGTCATTATCCCAAAAATCCCTCCTTGGGATCTAAATTTGGTCTTAGAAGCCCTGACTAAACAGCCCTTTGAGCCTTTGCAGGAGTTATCACCTAAGTTACTTACCCTTAAAACAGTTTTACTAGTAGCCTTAACATCGGCACGTAGGGTAAGTGATTTACAGGCCCTGTCAATATGCCCTCCTTATACTCAGGTTTTTGATGACAGAATTGTTCTAAGACCAGACCCGGCTTATCTCCCCAAGGTGGTTCAAAAGTTCCATAGAAGTCAAGAGATTACTTTACCATCATTCTGTAGTAATCCTAAAAATCCAGGGGAACAAAAGTTCCACATGTTAGATGTGAGAAGATCTATGTTACATTACATGTCTATGACTAGTCAGTGGAGGAAAGACCAAACCCTATTCGTAGCCTTTCAGGGTAGCAAAAGAGGGTGCGGGGTAGCTAAAAGTACTATTGCTAGATGGATCAGGGAGGCCATTAGTTTATCCTACTCTGCAAGTGGCACTCCGGTTCCTGACGGCATCAAGGCTCACTCCACCAGAGCTGTGGCTACCTCCTGGGCAGAGAAAGCTGAGGTATCAATTGACCAAATTTGCAAGGCCGCTACCTGGTCCTCACCCTCAACTTTTTTCAAACACTACCGGCTAGACCTTTCCTCCTCTGCTGACCTAACCTTTGGTAGAAGGGTGCTCCAAGCGGTGGTCCCTCCCTAAAGGTTTCATTCTACAAAATTCTCTCAGGTGTGCCGTCATGGGGGAAGGGAAAACACCAAGGTTACTTACGGGTAGCCGGTTTTTCCGGAGCCCATGACGGCACCCGTATATTCCCCCCCTTTTATCACCCTTCGGTGTGCACTATTGTTTTGGGTGTGTTTAGTTAATATAATGTGGTGATGGATTTGCCATGTGTACTAACCAGGGGGGCCTCTCATGCTCTGAAAACCAACTGAAGCGAGGGAGAGGTACCGCCCTTTTATTTTCAGTAGGGTTTCCTGTCCTGACTGGGCGGATCCCCTCTCAGGTGTGCCGTCATGGGCTCCGGAAAAAACGGCTACCCGTAAGTAACCTTGGTGTTTTTGGAATTCTGTCACGTACCCTAAAGTGTTACTTTTACCTGATTGCTCTGTTGTTTATATGTATGTGTATTTATTACACTGTTTTTATCTGTATGTATTCACATTTTGATATTTAATAAAGTGTATTGACTATTTGTCTATCTATTAGCATTAGACTCTTTTGTCCTCCTTTTTTCTACTAAATTACAACCTGAGTAGTAAATTACATAAATATCTGTTTACATCTATATCTATTATTTGTATTCTCTTTTTAGAAGTACATTACTATATCCTTACATGACCTTCAGCACCAAATTGATGACTTGGAACGTGATAGTATCACCTGGAACTTCAATGTTAAAAACCAGGAAGAGAATGTATCTGGCAATCAATCCAGCGTATCCATAGAGGAGGTCAATGAGGTTAGTTGCAAACAAGCGCCAGATTGAAAGTGACAGGGGGGGGGGGAAGATACAGAAATGCAGTTAGAGAGTTTCCTCTACACTGATATCAATGTCCTATCTATTGCATAGGTCATCAATATCAGATCAGAGGGGGCCAGCACCCTGCACTCCCACCCATCAACTCAGTATACATTTTCATCTGCAGTACCCAAGCGAGGCCACTAAACAGACGACACGGTGAGGTTCTGCTCCATCACACGTTTCATCTTGTTGCTGCTGGAGCTGCTAGCAGCTGATCGCTGGTGATTTTGGCCCCCCCTCGATCTGACAGTGATGACCTATCCTTTGGATAGATGAACTTCATCAATATTGTTGTATCGGGATTCGAGAAACCCCTTTAATGTCTTTTATCATTGAAGAATATCGCATTCTGAAAAAAACAAACAAGTCTTAAGTGCATTCAAAGTATTCAAGCAGCACTTGATGCAACAAAGTTCGCATCCATTTTATTACAAGATGTGGCAGCAAACATCAAATAAATCCTGAGATTGTTCGATATCTGTTTTTTTCCATATGTCAAATATTGGGGAATATAATATTGTTGCACTTGAATTGAGCAAAGATTAACCATTCTGGGGCTTCCTGAGCTCCGGTTAATAACTATTTTTGCACATTGTGTCAATTGTCTCTTTCTGAAAGGGATTTTGTTGTCAGGATGAATGAATGAATCTATTAGTAATCTATTGTTTAAATAATTGTTTGTTTTGTTTTATGAATTTTTGCAATTTTTTTTAATCTTGCAATTTTCACACTGACCACTGGGATTTTAGACTCATATTTTGTCTTTTTAGGAAGTATTTACAACAGTGTCTTTATGAGAAGAGGCAGGATTACAATGAGTGACAACACCTCTATACACAGCTGCTTACATAGAATCCACCAATCGCAATAGGTGATGTTACCGCTCCCCCGCTCCTCCTTTCACAATGACCTTTGCACACGCCCATTAGATGCTTCAATAACAGTGCAAAAAGTAAGGTTCATTGTGTCTAATGTACATGTACATTTTCTTAAACAACAGGAAGTTAGAGTCTAAAAAAGCCCCGTGGCCAGTGAGAAAATTGCAAGATTTCTCATTTTTATTTTTATTAAAGATTGTGGTTAAAAAAACAAATCGCCAACTATTTTGTTTGGAGATGTATTTAGCCCACAAACCTTATTTAAACCAATAGGTAATTTTCTGATAAAAGCTTTCTTTTATCCACCATTGACAAGGGACCACTGAAGTAAAGTACTAGCACAACCTTGTATAAGCAGCCAAAAGCTGTGACGGTAAAGTAACCCACCAGGCTCCGCTTACTGAGACTCTCTCCTCTTAGTATATGTACTGCAGTCTTCTGTTACTCTTTTCTCACTGGCTCTAGGTAATCTAATCTAGATTACTTAATCTTGTGCTACAGAAATCAGTTATCCATGCGCTGACTTACTACTGAGCCTGATGGTGACTGACAGCAGCTTGAGCCAGGGAGGAGGCTTCTCTCAGCCAATCTCAGACTCTCGATAGACACTGAAGTCAAACTGTAGTTATGGATCAGCGCTCTGCTCTTAAAGAGGATCGGTCACCAGGTTTCACTGTACAAACTGAAAACGTTATTAAATAGATCTCTGACCTGATGAATCTGGTGTATTTACTTTGAAAATCCATTTCGGAATGTGTGTAGGGTCCTCACAGTAACACGAACATTGTAGGAGTCCAGCTAAGGCTCATTTTAATATTAGACACATTATTATCACACAAAGGATAAAACGGTTATTCTGACATGGATTTTCAAAGCAAGTACATCAACTTAATTGGGAAAAAAAAAATCTATTTATTAAAGTATGCAGCTGATGATGTGAAATCTGGTGACAAATCGGCTTTGAAGGGAAATTATGTTGAACATGCTGTCCTATCTCCAGGAGAATTTACAGTAAACGGATTAAAGGAGTTTATTGAACTAAACTACCCATCATAAAATAATAATCCATATATTAACATCTCAAACTGGTGCCTCTGATCACATCACCATGTCAGGGAGGTAAGTATGTATTATTTTTATCTATGCATGCGCACTCATAGATGAAGGCTGTCAATCACGAAGAAGGACGGCCCACTGGACTCCTAAATACAGGGCTATTGGTTCAAATCAACAAATATAAGTTGTAATGAATCTTTTCCTAACCATTTCCCTGTAAAGAGTAACTATGGTTTTGTCTTTATTTTTCATAAATCAATAATACATGTGAAAATCAGAAATTTTGTAATAAATCAGAGAAACCTGCTTCTTTCGCCTCCTGAACTGATCTTTTATTCTTAAAATTCTCAATTTATGGGTAAAATGTGTGTTCAGTGAATACAGACTTTCCCATTACTGAGATAGGAGATGGCCGTTGTGCGTGTATCCGTATTCCTTAGTGTCAGGAGGCAGCCTTCATAGAAGGGAAATATTTTAAAGCGAGAGACCCCCCTCAATTGTACACGTCATGTGGACTGCGGAGCTTCAGAATCGGCTGAGGCTGCAGGGTGCATGGATTTATCTCTCTCCTTGGAAAATAGTTCAAAGTGTTAGTAGCTCTGCAAGACCAGCTGTCCCTATCACCGCAGCAGTGCCTGACGGGTCCCTAGAAGTGCAAAATCTACTACTGACTTTTTTTTGGGGGGGGACAGAAACTAAATGATTTTTGACACCGTTAGAAGCCCCTCTTCTCTAGAGAAGGAGCATTTGGCATTCACATCACCTTCATACTTCTTCTTAAAGGGAACTTGTCATGTGAAAAAATGCAATTAACCTATATATGTTGTTAATCTGCAGATTAATAGCATTCTGAACCTGTACTTGGATTCCCGCTGCCAGGAGGAAATTAACTGTATTCCTCCCTGTAACATTTGGGTTTCAGTCATAGGTGCGGGGCGGGCCAACAGCCTGTCCTAATGCTGAGCTGCCGTCAGTCAGTATGAGGGGCGAGGTTACAACCCTTGCTCTCTCTCTATAGCGGTGACTGAACCCGCGCAGGCACCACCCCTATAAATAAAGTTTGTTTCCTCCCAGCAGTAGGGTGCCGGCAGGTTCAAAGTGCTATTAACCTGCAGATTATCCACATATCGGCAGGTTAATAGTATTTTTTTCAAATGACAGGTTCCCCTTAAAGAGAACCTGTCACAAACTTCTCCCTCTTCCAAACCTTTCATATGACTGAGTAGGCGAGTTGGTATAAATTGATTTGCAGGACCCGGCCCGTTGATCACATCTGTAATATTTGGCCGCTGGTTGGGAGTCATGAGAACTATGTCATACCTGACAGCATAGCATCTGTGGTTCTTCATTTGATTAGGCAGCCTGTCGCAACTTCACGTGTGTCATACCGCAACAAAAAATAAAAATGTTGGCTGCTTGAAAAAGGCAAAAACTTGAAAAATAACATGTTACTTATTACTGTACATGCCACTGATAAGCTGCATCAAATTTATTAAGTGGTGTGATCCTCTTGATGAATTCGCCGCACCTTATTCCTGCATGCCTCTCACAAAGACTGACATTCAAAATGTTACTATTAATGAATCAGGGCCAAATGTATTTGCAGAATCGCGGGTTCTTTTTTAATCAAAAAATAAATATTAAATAATAATTAAAAGTTACTAAACTATAAGTTCCCTCTAAGGCTAGGTGCAAATGGCCGTGTTTATTCTCATCCGAGAGAATCAGGTCAATTATGTAAATCACACTCTGATCAAACTCTCATCATATAGTGTCAGCATAGTGTGCTCCTTTTCTCTCACAGAGGAGGAGATGGAGAAAACAAATTCTCCATGTTCTTCATTCTGTCAATTCGTGGAAATCTGACTGCACTCAGATGTCATCTGAGTGTAGTCCAATGGTTTCAGAGACTCATTGACTTGAATGGTCGAGTGCAATTTGACTATCGGATCAGACTCGGGCATGCGGCGATTCTTTTTCTTGGACCGACGGCAAATATCTGAGAGGTGCATGTCCCCATGGAATAGCATTGGTCAGAGTGTGATCCAATGTTTTGTCAGATCTCACTGAGACCTAAAATACAGCCATGTGCACGAGCCCTAACAGGGACCAATATAAAAATATAGGTTTTGCTGCTTTTAGCTCATAAGTGATAACCACTCCCCCCCAAAAAAAACCCACTGCATTCAAACAAGGCAATTCTCCAGAAAAATTCTCACATCATCGAGGATGGAACAAATATATTTTTTTGCTCCTTGTACACTACCTGTTTATATAAAGGGGGGGTGGATTCACATACTTTTCTTGCATAAAGGCCTTTTACTATATTTCCACCCTGATACAAATATTTCCATAGGAACAAACCTATAACACAAAAAATATCGGCAGCCTTCCATTTTTATCTTTGTTATACAATTAGCATTGAGTAACACAACTCTAGAAAATATATATAGGGCACTAAATGTAGCCTGTCTGCGCCAGCAAGCGGTAGCCTGTCTTTCCATTGCACTAAATTCTTCTGCTTGCAGATAAAGGATATTTCGGGAGGTCTGCTTTCAGCTGTTGCTAGGTGGCAGTTCCAGCGACAAGTGATGCTTGTGTAACATAGATTTCAGTAACATAGATGTTAGTTTTTCTAGTATATTGAAAAAAAAAGAAAAAATGATTGACACAAGTCTATTGTTCCTCCCGAACTTAGCTGGGCAATGGTTCAATAGGACAATGACAGATACACCGCAGTGTTACTCAGTGTTCCATAGAGATGCAAATAATCCACGGCAATCACCTTTCTGCTGTTAATCCCTAAAATTACTCTTTAAAAAGTCATATAATTGTTTCACACCATTAACGCCTTCACTACTGTCTCTGAAAAGCACCAAATGGTGTAATGTAAAGCAATCGTAGGCTGTCTGTGCTTTTAGTTATTTCACCACTTTATGCGCTCAAAATTAAGATGATCTTTATGGATTGAAGGAAGAATAGTGAGTGCCGTGGATTTTTTTCTACTTTATGAATCCACTTTTCTCTAGTGTACAGTGTTATAACAAGCCTTTCCATTCCCTGGAGCAAAGATTCGGCTTATTGCACTAGCCCTATTTATGAATTGTTGGCCAAGGCAGTGGATGTTGGTAATGGTGTCACCTCTGGCACTCGGCTCCTTGGCATATGTTCCATCCTCCTCCTTCCCCCAGCTTTGCACTTGCTGAGTAGCAATCAAATATTGATTTGGGAATGTAAGGGGCATAGCAAATTGCTGTTGGGGGGAAAATTGAATACAGTCATTAAAAAATGGAGAGAAATAGGAAAAATGATCGAAGGTCAATCAAATACTGAATATGGTGAAAATGCTAAAATGTACGTGTCAAAAGAGCAAACTCAGGATTCTAAAAACGGCAGATAATTGTTCCATATGTCAATCAAGAACACTCCAAATATAGCAAACTGACAAAGCGAAAAGACGATGGAAGATGGAAACAATATAACATCTGCATTTTGGCTGAATAATGATATCTATTAAAAATAAAACATACTGCGTGTGGCTATGGATTCCAGTTATTTTAAAGATTTTCTAAAAAAATTCCAATCAGTTTTCTAATTATGTTTTTTTTTGTTTCAAGGGGGGAGGGGGTTACATTGAAAGATGCACTTTTAGTTGCTTTTACTTGTAACTGAGTTGAAGGATGCAGCACTCACAGTCCCATCTCACAGTAGTATGAAGGCTGCAGGCAACATGACAGTAATAATGTCACATTTGTACCATTTTCGGTGTTTCCTAGCCTATGGTACTAAATTTCAACAGTTCACTGAATCTAAAACATATAAATGTCAACCTGAAAACAAAATTGCCCATCCCACAACTTACCACCTGTTATTAAACCCTGCCACATATCTTAAAGTCTGCCGTTAGACTTCACTTTACTAAACCCATGAACAGGAACACACCTGATTTAGGCCACAGCTTTCATTCATGCCAACCTGAAGCACCCACCCATAACTCAGATGCTACACTGTCAATCCACCGCCCACTATTAATGCAACCCTTAAATACTGGCTTTGTTGATGCCACCATAAAGCCATCAGCCATTCTTAGTGTCCCTTCCCCAAAAATGAATGAATGCCCAATCACCCTAGTGGTGTCAACTCTTCCACCTATCTTTGTCCATCCTCTTGGTAATCATATATTTCAAAACCAACCATCTGCCTCCCACCATCCCCAACTTGTTCCTCCTTTTTGTGTTCATGCCCTGTATAACCCCTCCCAAATAAACCGCGTCTGCTGTGGACCTCTCAAATATACTGGCAGCACATTTGCCTTTTTCCTTATTCCCACTGCCACCAACTAAGTATGAAGAGCATGTTATGAAGCAGGGATCCACAAATGGTGATCCTCAAGGTTATTGTACAGTAGATCCGGAACCCCCTTCTGCATTATGATTGGGAAAGAAAAGTTGGGAGCTGCTGCCGTTCGTGTGGGACAATCTGTTGCTGAAACATGACTGATTGGAGTAGATGTCATGAAGGAGGGGCAAGGCAAAGTTGTGCTCACATTTAATTGTCAAGGTCAACTTTATCTTCATCTTTAGGATGTAAAAAAAGTTAAGTGTCACTCACCAGTGCTACTGATGCCCCATGTTCTTGGGACCCGTTTGTGATCAGCGGTTTGCACCTCCCTGTTTTAAAGTAACAAAACAGAAAAAGCTGATACACTGTTATAACTTGAGCATTGCCTGAAGGGGAGGTGCACAGTTTCTATCTTAGGTGTCATAGGAGTTGAAACCTGTTTCGTAAGGCCTTGCACTTTGCGTAACACAGTATCAATTTTTCTTGGAGTGTTCCGTTAATTATGAGACTAAGTTACCTGCAGGAAAGAGGCAGGCTTCATACAAGAAGAAATGCAACAGCAAGCAGAATTTTATTAATATATTCTCGGCTACACAATCCTGCTCAAAATCAGGACTGATCATAATTTTCCTTGTCTGTGTGAGTGGGGAAAATTCTTGTAAGAGAACTTTGAGAAAGTTCTTAATTTTTATAAAATCCCTGAAATTAGTATATAATACCGGGAATAAATCTGCTAAAGTTTTTGACTAGCAGCACCCTTTAGAATAATGAAAAAAGGACTTGACTTACTAACCATGTACAGATACTAGATGTTTCTGCATGTCCTGCGCTAGTATATAACTGTCTGTGTGGCACCCCAGGAGTCCGGTTGCCAAAGTGGCATTGCCTCCCTCACAGGGGGTGATGTCATGCCCGGAAGCAAGGAGGGATCCCTTTTCCAGGTACATCAGCATACAACACCTTTCCAGACTCCAGACCAGAAGGGGGAGCTCTAACACCTGTTTTAGGGGAGCTTCCCTATAAATTCTGGCCTGGAGGCGGGATTAGTCAGAGTGAGTGTTAAGTCTGAGGAGCAGACAGTGAAGGAAGAGGCAAGTAAGGAGAACCTGAAGGATCGGAGCTGCGACTGAGCTCACCCCAGGATTGCGCGCCAAAGACCGAACACCGGAGTCCATGGTTGAGTGGGACTGCAGGCCCAGCAACTAAATCCGGAGGGCAGGAGATTGCAGGTCTCCTGGCCCCAGCTGACACCCTGAGTCACAGCAGCATACTAGAGCCCAGAGTCACCATAAGGGAATAACACCTGGAACAGGCTGAAGCTGCCTGCCATGTGGGGAATGTTCTATTTCATGGAGAGACAGCAATAGGAACTTGTGGAGAGCTTAATGCACCAGGGACCTGGGGAGCAGCGCAGAGTAAGGCCTCCAAATCCACCTGGCTAGGTGGATCCTGAAATGCTTCCAGGCCGCACAGACCTCCATGACCACCTGTCACCAGTTCCCCATACTGTATCTGCAATTAAAGGTAAATAAACTACAGTCCCTGAGTCCTCCAGTTATTTCCTGTACCCTCAGTCCTGCACCCCAATATCCACCATCCCTCATAAACTGTTCTGGTAGCCCTGGGGCCCCGCTCCACCTGTGGTGAGCCAAACCATGTCAGCTGCAATACCACGGGCCCCAGCGGTCCCCTTAAGAAGCGACGGCCATCTATAGCTGAACACCACAGGGGTGTCTTGTGAATCCCGTACAAATATTCCCTCATCACTTTTATTGCGCACCCAGGGCCACAGACTGGGTCACTGCTGCCGTGACCACCCCTCTAAGAATTGCCCAACCTGGTTCAGAGCACCCATAGCCCCAGCGGGCATCGCACCTGCGCATGGTAGTGGTGTGCAAGCAAAAGCTATAAGTACAGTACATCTGTGAGATGATTCATGACAAGATCCCTGTGATGGCAGAGGGAAAATGTGAAATCAGATCTCTAGGTCTCAGAAAAAAATGTCTCATGTATCGGAGTATTCGCTAGCAGCTGCTGCCCTCCATCTGAGAGCAATCTGAAAGCGCTGAAGGCCTTTCTGCGCTTATTTCTGTCCTATAGCATGTGTACAAACAAAAACATCTCCCCTGACTTTTTTTTAAGCAGCTCCTTGCTCCATAAATCATCGTAAAACTTTTCACCAGTTACCTTTTATATTCTGTCTGCGTATTTCTTAGGGACTTAAGGAATAAGTTGTGTCATGGTGGTCTTGCCCTTAAGGTGGCTTGGTATGTAATAACAGTAGGGGTGACTCATCCTCTATATGTTGGCGTCTTAGTTACATGTAAACATTTAGACATATGATCATTTCTAATTGATGAATAACGAGAAAACAATATATAAACGATAATTATCAATGGCCATCATTTTTGGCATTTATCTTCAGCTGAATATCCTGAAGCAGTCTATGGAATAGGACTTCAAAGCAAGTTATTTGATAAAAAATGTAATACGCATCCAATAATTTTCCATAAAGTTTTCCAATGTTATTGTTATTATAAAAACAAGGATAAATATTCCAAAAAGGAAAGCCGATAAATAAACTAGCCCTATATCTTTTTGCTATAACCTTTAAGAATTGAAACAATTGAACAATGCATGACCTTAGGGTAAAGGTGGCCATACAATTTATATACAGTAGTTGTAAGTGGAACACTGGTTCAAATGGAGCATTTTCCCTCCTTTTGCCATACACACGAACAAAAGATTAAGGATCCATAAGGTTATGCATTTTGGGTTAGCAACCCTTATTCATAGCTCTAAAGGGTTGCTGCTAACCGAAAATGATTGTGCTTATGGATCCGCATTCTTTTTCACATTTTTGCTTTTTCTCACCATGTTTTTAATTGGACAGTAAAAGATATGTCTTAACATTTTCCCAATGGTGCTGGGACCCAGTCCTCATGGACCCTTCTTTCTTTTCTGACATTGATACCAGCCTGGTGTCTTCCTACACTCCTTGTACCACACCCTGACCAAACAAGGTCTACCACGGTACCAGTGTGATTAAAAGTGGGTTTTCACACTGAATTGTCCTCCCTGCAACAAGGTGAGCTAATTACCTTTTTTTCCTTCCCTCATTGTGTAGGACTACCTTATTATATGTAGTGATGACATATTTTAGCAAAACCAAACCAAGAAGAATAAACGATAGGCCTCTCTTCTTACATGTTCTTTAGATTACCAGTGTTGCATTAAGCATTCCAAACCATAGATGGTATATCAGTAACTCTTTGGTCTTTACAGAAGACCTTTTTCAGACCTTCAGACTCTAGTTGATGGAGTCTTGAAAATGGTAGGAAGATTACTGGGGGGGAAACTACTGCTGGTTAGCAGTCGTGCAAGGTGTCCCTCAGATACTGACAAGTCGGTGGCTTTTGTTAGAATAGACAAGTGAACACTGTTTTTTTTTTTTATAATGTAGTTACTGTACCGGGTCATTTTTTACCACAAAGTGAATGTTGTACAAACAAACCCCAAAAAACAATAGTGGAATTGCTGTTTTCTTTTCTATTCCTTCCCATTTGGAATGGTGGCATTCAAAACTACAACTCATCCCTCAAAAAAGAAAAACATCCTTATGGCAATGTCAATGCTAAAAATAAAAAGTTGTCGCTCTTGAAAGGCAAGGAAAAAAAAAAAAACTAAATCAAAAAATGAAAGATGGCTGAGTTTCAAAGGGCCAGGGCTGTAGTGTGACTCCCTGCAATTCAATGTTTAACATACAATTTTGGCTTGATTTCTAACCAACTTGGTTGGAAGCTCTTTTTATTTCATAAATTTGAAATGGATATTTAGACAGTGGTTTGAATGAAAATAAACATTTAATTATATCTATCTACCACATTTTGCTCCAGTGTTTGTAAAATGTATATTTTTTCTTATTGTATATTAGGTTAAAATCATTTTTATCATTTTAGACGAAAGAATCGTTTAAAGATCTGAAGAAAAAATTTAATAATTTGAAATTTAACTACACAAAGAAAGCCGATAAAGGAAGGAATCTAAAAGTAGTTAAGAACCAGATACAGCAAGTTGAAATGTATGCAGAGAAAATTCAGGTACTTTCAGCTAACACATATATATATCTTACATTGCATGTATATTTTTACTTCTCTTTTATACCTAGAGATGAATAAAGAAGTGTGCATGTGTCGAACGTAACTAAAGTAATATTTAAAAATAGCTGCATAAATATAATATGACAAGTAATCAGCTACAATCACACAGCATGATGGAACTTCTGCAAGATACAAAAGTCTATGGGCATTAAATTATTACTCTTAAAGGGGTTGTCTCGTCTTCATAAATGGGTAACATTGTAAAGTGCTTGTAAAAACTATCAACTGTGCAATTTACTTGTCATCACAAAACCTCAGTGTTTGATGCTGTTTGCATAGGTTATCCGCCATCTTTGCATAGGTTATCCGCCATCTTTGCAGTCTATCAAAAATTCACAATCTCCTAAGCAAAGAGTGCGCTCTTGCAAGCTGCTTGATAAATACAGTGGTGCTTGAAAGTTTGAGAAATTGTTAGAACAGTGCTGGCGCTTCTGCACGAGTCCCCTTTCTCCTCTCAGCAGGGATGCCAGCGTGTTCACTTACCCACCCACGCTGCTCTTGTGGTGTCTGTTTTCTCCCAGGACCTGCGCACAGCATGCAGGTCTCCTGGAAGTGTGCTTAGGATGCTCACTCCCTGCCTCTTAAAGGGGCAGCATGTACGCTTCTAAAAACAATCCTAGCCAATAGCTGGGAGATGCCTGATATTTAAGGCATCCTCTCCAATTGGGAGGTGCCTTAGCAACCTTAGTATCAATGTGTATCCTGCTACCTAGTTATAAGGTCCCTGTACCTGTGCTCCTTGAATCTGATCCTGTCCACTCTGTCTACCTGACCCTGTTTCTTACCTGATCTTGAGCCTGCCCGTTCCACTGTAACCTGTTCCTGTCCTGCCTCTATCTAGTCATAAACCTGATCCGCCTTGTCTGCATCTTTACAGCTACCCTTACCAGTCCGATGTGAACCTGCACCTTTGACACTGCAACCAAGTCCGCCCTGTGTTCCCAAACCTATCCTGTCAGATCCTGATCCTGTTCTGTCTAACCATTCGTACATCCTCCTGTTTACCAGTTCCCAGCAGGTCCTGCTTCTTTCCCCCTTTGGGGGTCAGCATGCTCCATCTTTGGGGTCCGTCCTGGAGTAGCACCTGGCATCCACCTGGGTTCAAGTCTAACCACACCTTCAGGGGCTCTAGTTAAGAACCAGGTGGTCAATAGTTACCCTCTGCTCTCCCTGGACCGTGGCACAGTGGTTCCACAACTATGTGCATAACAGAAGACTTCAGACTTTTTCATAGTTCTTCATAAATTTGAAAAACTGCATTAGATGACTACTAAAATCCTAAAAGTATATAAATAGAATCAAATGAAATTAATAAGTCACAAATATTAGACTGTGTCATTATTTTATTGAGTAAATTGATCCAATATCAATTGTTGTGAGCACCAATAGTTAGTGCACCTTTAGGATTAGCTGATAATTTGAAGGTGAAATTAGAGTCTGGTGTTTTCAATCAATAGGATGATAATCAACTGTAAATGGGTGACCTATTTTAATTAAAGAACATTGATTTATCTAGTCTGATCTTCAAACACATGTTTGTGGCAGTGTCATAACACAAATCAAGAAGATTTCTGAGGACCTTTTAAAAGAAGAACTGTTGATGCTCATCACGCTGGAAAAAGTTACAAATAGTGATAAGCGAATATACTCGTTACTCGAGATTTGCCGAGCACGCTCGGGTGTCTTCCGAGTATTTTTTAGTGATCGGAGATTTAGTTTTCATTGCCGCAGCTGAATGATTTACAGCCATTAGCCAGGCTGAGTACATGTGGGGGTTGCCTGGTTGCTAGGGAATCCCCACATGTAATCAAGCTGGCTAGTAGCTGTTAATCATCCAGCTGCGGCAAAAAAAACTAAATCTCCGAGCATTAAAAAAACACTCGGAGGACACCCGAGCATGCTCTGGAAATCTCGCGTAACGAGTATATTCGCTCATCACTAGTTACAAAATTACATCAATCCACAGTCAGACAGACTGTGTACAAATTGATTGTGAAAATTCAAAATGGTTATTTACCCTAGGCAAGAGAGGTCGACTGACAAAGAATCAATCCAAGAGCAAGGCATATAATAGTCCAGGAAGTCATAAAAGAATCTAAGATAAAATCTAATGCTCCAAAGGCCTCTCTCACAGTAGATAATGTTAACATTGATGAGTCCACCCTTAAGGTACCGTCACATTAAGCGACGCTGCAGCGATAGCGACAACGATGTCGATCGCTGCAGCGTCGCTGTTTGATCGCTGGAGAGCTGTCACACAGACCGCTCTCCAGCGACCAACGATGCCGAGGTCCCCGGGTAACCAGGGTAAACATCGGGTTGCTAAGCGCAGGGCCGCGCTTAGTAACCCGATGTTTACCCTGGTTACCAGCTTAAAAGTAAAAAAAACAAACAGTACATACTCACCTGCGCGTCTCCCAGCGTCTGCTTCCTGACACTGACTGAGCTCCGGCCCTAACAGCACAGCGGTGACGTCACCGCTGTGCTTTCACTTTCTCTTTAGGGCCGGATCTCAGTCAGAGCAGGAAGCAGACGCTGGGAGACGCGCAGGTGAGCATGTACTGTTTGTTTTTTTTACTTTTACGCTGGTAACCAGGGTAAACATCGGGTTACTAAGCGCGGCCCTGCGCTTAGTAACCCGATGTTTACCCTGGTTACCAGTGTAAAACATCGCTGGTATCGTTGCTTTTGGTGTCAAACACAACGATACACGGCGATCGGACAACCAAATAAAGTTCTGGACTTTATTCAGCGACCAGCGACATCACAGCAGGATCCTGATCGCTGCTGCGTGTCAAACTAAACGATATCGCTAGCGAGGACGCTGCAACGTCACGGATCGCTAGCGATATCGTTTAGTGTGACGGTACCTTTAGGAGAACACTAAACAATAATGGTGTGCATAGCGGGATTGCAAGAAATCCGGTGATCTCTAAAAAGAACATTGATACCTATCTCCAGTTTGCTAATGATCATCTGGACATGCCAGAAGGCTATTGGAGAAATGTTTTGTGGGCAGATTAAACCAATATAGAGGGTCTTTTTGTTTAAAATAGAAGCGTTGTTTGGAGAAGGAAAAACACTTCATTACAGCATAAAAACCTCATACCATCTGTGAAACACAGTGCTGGTGGTGGTATCATAGTTTGGGCCTTTTTTGCCATATCTTAGCCAGGATGGTTGCCATCATTGATGGAACATTGACTTTTATTAGGAAATTCTAAAGAAAATGGCAAGAGTCAGACCTCTATCCATGAGCTGAATCTCAAGAGAACATGGTTTATGCAGCAAATCAAGAATAACCCAAAGACTCAAGTTGTTGTACAAAAGCGTGGTAAGGCCAGGTTCACATTGCATTATGTGCAGTCCATTCAACGCATGCGTTAAACGGACTGCACAATGCAAGTACCTTTTAAAGATCGCGTTATGCGATCGGGCTAGCGCAGATGCTCCATCTTCGCTAGCAGTGACAAACCCCGAAACGCGGCAGACCGCGGCCGAGGGTCCATCACAGAATGACGGCACATCGCTAATGCATGCCGATTATGGCATGCGTTAGCGATGCGCTACATAATGGCAGTCAATGAGTGTGCTAACGCATCCGTTACATAGCGTGCCGATATGTAACGGATGCCGTCAGTGCATTGCCATTGACGCAATGTGAACCCGGCCTTAAAGAACAAAGGTAAAGTTTTGGAATGGTCAGGTCCTGATCTTAATCCTATAACAATGTTTTGGAAGGACCTATGATGAGCAGTTTATGGCTGAAAAGACAAAAACATAACATAGATATAGCTGTTTTTAGGGATAAATGAGCTATAATTTCTCAAAACCAATGTGTAGGACTAATCAACAATTACTAGAATGGTTTAGCTACACTAATTGTTTCACCAGGGGGTCACACCAGATACTGAAAGCAAAGGTACATATACTTTTGTCTTTCACAGACATGTATTGTTGGATCATTTTACTCTATAAAAAAAGGCTGAGTCTAATATTTTTGACTCATTTGTTTGAGTTGATTCTCTTAATCTAGTTTGATGGCTTATGTTAAAATCTTATAGACTTTAAGGAAAACATTTTAAGCAGAAATATAGAAAATTCTGAACAGGTTACAAAATTTCAGGCACAACTGTAGATTGTATGCACTGTTCTGAAGCTAGCTAGTGGATCCAGCCAGGTTGTGTCCTTGTGGTTCCTTGATGCTGTCTCTGCTTACAGCATCAGAGAGTGCAAAGTTTGGGCAAAGGAAGAAAACGGGAGGCAGTGGAACAGTGTGATCATGAAGAAAAGTTGAGAAAATCCTTTTAGTTCCAGATAACCTCTTTTAATCTTGCATTGTCATGCTCCACTTTCACATTGCTGGCACATACAGTACAGACCAAAAGTTTGGACACACCTTCTCATTTAAAGATTTTTCTGTATTTTCATGACTATGAAAATTGTACATTCACACTGAAGGCATCAAAACTATGAATTAACACATGTGGAATTATATACTTAACAAAAAAGTGTGAAACAACTGAAAATATGTCTTATGTTCTAGGTTCTTCAAAGTAGACACCTTTTGCTTTGATGACTGCTTTGCACACTTTTGGCATTCTCTTGATGAGCTTCAAGAGGTAGTCACTGGAAATGGTCGTCCAACAATCTTGAAGGAGTTCCCAGAGATGCTTAGCACTTGTTGGCCCTTTTGCCTTCACTCTGCAGTCCAGATCACCCCAAACCATTTCAATTGGGATTAGGTCTGGTGACTATGGAGGCCAGGTCATCTGGCGTAGCACCCCATCACTCTCCTTCTTGGTCAAATAGCCCTTACACAGCCTGGAGGTGTGTTTGGGGTCATTGTCCTGTTGAAAAATAAATGATGGTCCAACTAAACGCAAACCGGATGGAATAGCATGCCGCTGCAAGATGCTGTGGTAGACATGCTGGTTCAGTATGCCTTCAATTTTGAATAAATCCCCAACAGTGTCACCAGCAAAGCACCCCCACACCATAACACCTCCTCCTCCATGCTTCACGGTGGGAACCAGGCATGTAGAGTCCATCCATTCAACTTTTCTGCATCGCACAGTCACGGTGGTTGGAACCAAAGATCTCAAATTTGGACTCATCAGACCAAAACACAGATTTCCACTGGTCTAATGTCCATTCCTTATGTTCTTTAGCCCAAACAAGGTTCTTCTGCTTGTTGCCTGTCCTTAGCAGTGGTTTCCTAGCAGCTATTTTACCAAGAAGGCCTGCTGCACAAAGTCTCCTCTTAACAGTTGTTGTAGAGATGTGTCTGCTGCTAGAACTCTGTGTGGCATTGAGCTGGTCTCTAATCTGAGCTGCTGTTAACCTGCGATTTCTGAGGCTGGTGACTCGGATAAACTTATCCTCAGAAGCAGAGGTGACTCTTGGTCTTCCTTTCCTGCGGCGGTCCTCATGTGTGCCAGTTTCTTTGTAGCACTTGATGGTTTTTGCAAGTGCACTTGGGGACACTTTCAAAGTTTTCCCAATTTTTCAGACTGACTGACCTTCATTTCTTAAAGGAATGATGGCCATTTGTTTTTCTTTACTTAGCTGCTTTTTTCTTGCCATAATACAAATTCTAACAGTCTATTCAGTAGGACTATCAGCTGTGTATCCACCAAACTTCTGCACAGCACAACTGATGGTCCCAACCCCATTTATAAGGCAAGAAATCCCACTTATTAAACCTGACAGGGCACACCTGTGAAGGGAAAACCATTTCCGGTGACTACCTTTTGAAGCTCATCAAGAGAATGTCAAGAGTGTGCAAAGCAGTCATCAAAGCAAAAGGTGGCTACTTTGAAGAACCTAGAATATGACATATTTCAGTTGTTTCACACTTTTTTTTTAAGTATATAATTCCACATGTGTTAATTCATAGTTTTGATGCCTTCAGTGTGAATGTACAATTTTCATAGTCATGAAAATACAGAAAAATCTTTAAATGAGAAGGTGTGTCCAAACTTTTGGTCTGTGCTGTATATAATGTAAATGATTATTTATTTCTCATAATCTGTGCATGTGCATATTAATTCCCTTATGTAGTGATCCATATTAGGCATTTCATAGGCACATAGATCTTGTCGGTTCAGGAGATTTTTGGATAAAAGATGGAGCCATTCTCCCAAGCACCATGTAAGAAATGACGATAGAAACTAAAATCTAAAATAAGTAAACAAAACTATTGGGTATTGAGATTGGCCACAGTTTAAATTGCAATCACATGACTACAAGAAGTAATGAAGTGGATCAACATGTTAGGGCATGCTAGGCTATGGGTTGAACTAGATGGACTTAAAGTCTTCCTTCAACCTTAATAACTATGTAACTATGTAACTATGTAACATACTTACTAATGTCTATAATTAGAGGTTTAGAGTTGTTTCCAGGAACAATGTGAAGTTTAAGGGCCTTATGTCTATTATATTTAAAAGTTGGTAAATTTGAACTAATAAATCCTACTTACTAAAATTCAAATCACAAAAAATGAGACATTCAAGTTGTACCCTGTAAAAACCACCAAAGAATCACTCTTGGAAGGGTTTCCACAACAATATTCTTGATGCCCTGCCATGCACCACTCCAATTATCCTGTGTTTTCTTGTGGTGACTGTCCACCAGATCACATATGAATCCAAAGGAGTAAGGTGTCCACGTTCTTTAGTTAGGAAAAAAGAGCAACGTTTCATTCACAGATAGATTTTATGCCAAAAAGAAATAACAGATTCTGTAGGTGAAATAAGTATTGAAAGCATCACCAATTTTCTAAGTAAATAGATTTCTAAAGCTGTAATTACATGAAATTCTCACCAGATGCCGGGAACAACCCATCCCATCCACACAGGCAAGGAAATCAAAGCATAGCTGTCCATACATTGTGTAATAATGAGAAATGACACAGAGAAAAAGTATTGAACACATCAAGAAAGTAAAGTCAAAATTCCATGGAAAGTCATGAGTCCAGCTGAAATATATCATCAATTTGAATGCAATCCTGCCACTTAGTGAAAAATAACATTAGCTGGTTCAACTAATGGCTTATAAAATGTGTCTCATTACCAAGATGCCACACAAAAAACATCCCATGACAGGTAAAACCAGTGAGGTGCCTCAAAACCTTCACAACCTTGTTGTTGCAAAACATACTGATTGCATTGGTTACAGAAGAATTTATAAAATACTGAAGGTTCCAGTGAAGTTTGGAGGTGAGAACATCATGGTATGGGGCTGTTTTCAGCATACAGCACTGGAAAACTTCATATGATTTGAAGGAAGGATGATGACTTTCATGATGTGAAGAAGGTTTGTGTGGAAGAATAGGCCAAAATAACACGTCAGCAATGCATGCAGCTAGTTTCTCCATATAAGGGGCATCTTGAAGCTGTCATCACCAACAAAGGCTTTTGTAGGAAGTATTAATTAAATTTCAGTATACATGTTCAATACTTTTTCCCTGTGTCATTCCTCATTATTACACATAACTTATGGAAATATGTAACAGAAAGGTTGCTCTTTTTTTTTTCTTTGAAGTTGTATTCCAGTTTGCAGGACTGTTCTGCAAAAATCAGGACTGTTGCATACTATGTACATTAGGAATGATGAATACCAGTAGATGTAGCAACCAGAGAGATGGCACTAGATAAATGGTCTTCTCTGCTTGTATTCTCCATACAGCATCCATAACCTGTTGTGTATCCATACTGTAGCTTAGTTGGCCTCCAATCCTATGTTTCAATGGATTTTGCTGCCCTTTTCCCTAACCCCTTATTAGCATGCATCCTATGACACAAACTATACCCCTCCTTTTATGTGGGTTTAGTGTTTTAAATTCTTCACTACTTAAGAAAAGTACATTTTCCCCTTTAAGTATCCCACTTAGAAATGCAGTGGAAAAGTACAGTACGCCTTGGAAAATCTGAAGATGTGACCTGTGTGACAGCATGCACCTATTTTCCATAATTGTTTCAATGCTTTTTTTTATAAATTATATGTTCATTTTCTCTATTAATGTATGAAGGCTTTAAAGAAGAAAATGGATCTTTTGGAAAGGAAACTGTTAGAAAGCAACGCTTCTCAGCAAATGACCAAAGCGGATATTATTCAGGAGTCAATTAGTGATCTTCAGAAACAAATAAATGAATTTAGTGTCGTGATGAAAGATTATAAAGTGTACCTTGAAATGGCTGAAGATCTACAACATATAATGGAGGAGGTAATTAGTACTGCTTTGTTTCAGTTTATTAGAGCTAATTGTAAAGTCCCATGCTGTTAAAAAGGAAAATTATTTAATGGGAATCTGTCAGCAGGTTTTTGCTACCTAATCTGAGAGCAGCATGATGTAGGCAAAGAGAAGCTGAATCCAATGATGTATCACTTAGTTTACTGGGTGCAGCCTTTCTGACAGAGTTTTTAGATTTAGCAATACAGCTGAGCTGAGGAAGCTAACCCCGCCCACTCCATGCTCTGTATATACAATGTCTATAGACAGTGAGGTGCCTATCACAGGAGGGGCGTGTCGGACTAGCATGCACTCTGCTGTGTCCCAGCAATGATAAGCTCCTGGTGTTAAAACAATCATTGCACGCAAAGGAAACCGCAAAGCTTCATAAGCGAGGCATCGCTGAAATCTGTTTTAACCCTTACCTCACACTATATTCAGATTACATAGTGAAATCCTTCTGACAGATTCTCTTTAATAAAATGATTTTTTATTACACTGTAATGAAGTGCAGATGAAGCCTATATATGCACATCTTTAGACACTTTTTGCTAAATTTGGCACATATCCTTGTGGAAGGAGGTGGAAATGATGTCTAATTACATAATAAATAGGTCAATAACATGGTGTGACTTGACATTAAACCTTAGAGCAGCTTTTGCCAAAGTCTCCTAATTAATCTACCCCATCGTTGTGTCTGATACTAGGAAAGCCAACATTTCTGTGTCAAACATCCATTAATTACATTAAATGAGTTGTCCAGCCCAGGGAATATTTTTGGCAAACACTACAGCTTGCTCAATACTAACCTTGTGTAATATACACACTGTTAAGATTTGGCTCTGCTTGCTGGTTCGAGCGGTCACCACGTGCCGACTAGCTTCTCATCTGCTTCTCTCAAAGTCATATTAATAGAAGTAGATGAAAATCTAGTTGGTACATGATAGTAAGTATGCAAATCACATACCTGAGATCACATAACAGCTCAAACTGACAAGTAGAATTGAATCCTAACGGTGTGCACACTCCACACTACTGATATTCAGTAAGCTACAGTGCATTCTAAAAATTACCCCAGATCCTCGACAACTCCTTTCTAATGTCAGCACACTAGTCCGCCATAGAGACAATGAAGTCCTTGATTTATTTAATGGCTTTTCAAAAGCAAATATATGGTAAGTAATTATTTAATAAACTACAAGCTAAATGCTATTTACTTACATTAAGACAAGCTTTCTAGAATTTTGATAAAATGTAATCATACTTTGCAAAACCTATACCTGTGTATTGAACGCCAAGAGCAAAACCAGGCCCTAGCAGAATATTCATTGCTTTTCACTATGTAGAAATTACTAACAGAAAAAAATGTATGGCCAGAGTTAGAATTTCACCTGCTCCTGTGATTTTCATGCCTTCATTAGACACCTTCCTCTTCCCTTTTCCCTCCATCACTGCTGATGTGTTCACTCAGCTCTATCTCGCTGAAATATTATGGGGTTTCTATTCTCTTTAGTAGTATTTTTTTATATTGTTTAATATTTTTCTTTGTGTCCTTTTCAAGAGTCTCTTTTGGTGTGAAGAAGCCTGTTCCACAGTGGTCAGAGTGGGACGTTACTCTGCAGAGTGTAAAACCAAGGAATCCGTAGAGGTGCTTCTGAAGCAGTTTAACAAGTTTGTGGAACCCACTGTACCACAACAAGAAGAAAGAATCCAGCAAATGACAAATATTGCAAAACACATTTATGGTGAGGATTTGATTTCTTTTATGCTGTTACCAGCGCTGTAGATCTGAATAGATTTTTGCGTTAGCGGTATCTGGAGTGGGAGAGTCGTGATACAATTATTTTACAATTGTTCAGAAGAAACTTTAGGTATGGATTAAAGGGGTATTTCTATTGTTAGAAAATGTCACCTATTACCCATACAAAACCCCAGAACAGGAGACTTTTGTCCCTGATTTGAATGGAGCTTAGCTATCTTCAGTAGTCCCACGGACAATAACTGGAGAGGCAGTGCACATGCTCAATGGGGGTCATCCACTACTCAGACAACCCCTTCTCAATCACTATGTTCCCCCTTATAAAATAACAGCTATCCTCACTTCCAGAGCAGGCGCTGTTCCAGCGGTGTCTGCACTAGCTCTCCCCGGGACTTGTGTGACACTGTCATGTCACACAAGCCCTGCGGCTAATCAGCACCCACTTCACTGTCTCTTCTTTTTTAGATGAATCGGACATCTGGAGGTAGTCACAGCTGCGGATGCTCTCTTTTTTCCTCTGGATGTCTGATTTGTCCAAAGCCAGAGAGAGAGAGAGAGAACTGTGACTTAACAATGTCACACAAGATCTGGGAGGTCCAATGCTGAAACCGCTGGAACAGCACCACTAGCAAAGGTGAGTATAGCTGTTTTTGTTTTATAAAGGAGAACATAGTGATTTGAGAAGGGGGTTGTCCTAGTAGTGGACAATACCTTTAACCACTGCACTATATATGTTCTGGGAATTAGTTGGGGGGGTTCATCTGTCATACACCCAATGTAGATGTTATCAACCATCCTTTGAAATGGTGATAGCTTTTTCTGCTAGAATGCCCATTTAAATGAAAATCTGCCAATTGGATAGCATTAGGGATGAGCGAGTATACTCGTTGCTAAGGTTTTCCCGAGCACGCTTGGGTGATCTCTGTGTATTTGTTAGTGCTCGGAGATTGATGCAGCTGCATGATTTATGGCTGCTAGACAGGCTGAGTACATGTGAGGGTTGCCTGGTTGCTAGGGAATCCCCACATGTATTCAGCCTGTCTAGCAGCCATAAATCATGCAGCTGTGTCAGCAAAAACTAAATCTCCGAGCACTAACAAATACTCGGAGGTCACCTGAGCGTGCTCTGGAAAACCCGAGCAACGAGTACACTCGCTCATCACTAGTTAGCATCTTATTTTTTACCCAGGGCTGTTGTACCAATAGATTTCGAATTTTGCACATTATTTGAAATAGGAAGTTTGTTAAAGTGCTTGTCCACTTTTGGGTACCATTATTACTACATTTTATTTAGCTTTTAAATGCATACATTAAGGGTTAAAAAAAAATCATTTTTGCAGTAGAGCTTCATTAAAAATGTTGCACCATTTGCCTTTTATAGCCTATGTGTTGCACGGTTGCTGGCTGCAACTTCAATGAATTTCTAATAAGTCAGTGAGCTAATTGATATTGAATGATGGGAAAGTTTGTAATGCATCTGTCTTTTATCTGTGCTTTTGTTAAGCTAGTTTATGGCCACAGACCATATTAAAGGGAACCTGTCAGGTTAGATATGGGCTTAATTTGCAGGTTAGTAGCATTATGAAGGTGCCCATATGCCCAACTGAAAGTGAAGCATGTGGGAGGTAAAAGGCTTTATTTCTCCCAGGAGCCACTGGCTTTCAGTCATGCAGGTGTGACCAGAGCACTTACAGTCATCGCTCCCAGCAGTCAGAGCAATGGCAGTTAGCCTGCCCCAGCACTGATTGACAGCAGCCTCGGCAGTGCATCGGTACAGGCTGGGTCAGTCTCTTACTGACATATCTCTCCTAATAGACGCATGCTGGAAGACACGCATCATTCCAGGCAGCGGGCAGAGAGAAGCAGCCAGCGACCCACCTGCCCGACTGGTCACCCATACAACTTGGTGCTTGGCGACTTTTAAAAAACATTTTTCACTGAAACACTGCAGCATTTCAGAATCAATCCTACATGGCAGAAGTCATGCAGCCAATGTCTAATATGTGCTGCCTGTACATTGGGCAGCAGGTATCAGCTGTCAGGTTCCCTTTAAATCTTATATATCATTTTGTAAGTGACAATTCTCATATCTGAATGTTTGGGTTTTAGGAGCAGAGGATGGAGTAAAATATGTTGAGAAGACTTTGCTAAAACACAAAGAAGCCCTCATCTCTGTGAATGATTTATGTATCTATTTAAAGGAACTAGAGGATAAATTGCAGGTAAATATCATGATAGTTTTATTTCAATAGGCTGAATTATGAATATAAACTATAGCGGAATCCCTTTAATGGAATACAACCATAGTTAAGATTTATAAATTGAATGTTTTCATCTCGTTTGACAAAATTCTAAAAATGTAAATATTGAAAAAATGGGATTACATTTGTCTTGAATTGAAATGTTTTCTTTTCTCAAAAAGGAACCACAGAAAGTACCAGAAATCTCCATAAGCAATGAAACTGGGGAAACCATAGATCTGCCAGTAACTCCCAAAGACGGTAGTATACAAGTAGATACAGACTTGCAGCCTGAATTGCTGGCAGAAGAAGCTGTATCTGGGGATGAATATGAGTGCATATCCCCCGATGACATCTCCTTGCCTCCGCTTGCTGAAACTCCTGAATCCAACCTCCCCCAGTCAGAGACAGAGCAGGATGAGCAGCCTTGCTACAGCTCGCACAGCATGCATGTCAGCTCCTACAGCATGCAAATGCACATAAACACCATTGGCAAAAGGGTGACGGACAGTTCTGATTTCTTAACACCTGTCGCTTACACTGATATGTCAAGCCACAGAAAGGAAAAGACTTCTAGCTACACTGAGCGCTTCTATTCACCCACTGCTGGATACAAAGCAGAGTCTCCCTTCTCCCACCATTCGACAATACTAAATGAGACCCGCTATTCCCTAAGTTCTTCTCCTGCCAAATCTAAACCCAATTACCAGATGATGAACGAGGTGCATGAAACTCATTTGCAGAGCAGTTCTGTTTACGAAAGCACGGAAAAAACAGAACAATTGCATGCCTCCGATAACACTGCTAGAACTAAAGATAGGGCGCATGCTACCCCAGATGAATTCTCTGGTCTCATGTTTCAGTTAGACCCTGCCAAAAGCTGCCAGAGGCATGTGGGTACCCAAGAGGCGATTAGAAGTATTTCAGAGAAACAAAACAGTGTTAGTCTGGCAGGTCAAAGTCCTGTCTTCTCCAATCACCCGCAAAATGTGACAGTTAAGGAAGGTTCTCCTGTTACTTTGGAAGTAGAAGTTTCCGGACATCCAGAGCCTACTCTAACATGGTGGGTAGCATATAATGAAAATAAAATATAGAGTAACTTATTTTTGTGTTCTTATCACCTTATTTTGTGTGCACCTGGTTTGACATATTATGTCCTAACCTGATTTTCCATTCTTTGAGTTTCTAAAAAACGGTCTTCAAGGAACCTAAGGCCAGCCATTTTGATAGAGCTTTGAAGGGGTTGTTTACTACTTAGACAACCTCTTGTTCTATGTCAGAGTCCCTAGAGTAAAATATGAAAAGCTTATTCTCAATTCTTGTACCGACGGCGTTTTTATAGCGATGTCAACCCTGGATTTCTTGGCACTGTTCTAGCGTCGTTGGCACAGGACCTCGAGACCTCATTTGTGTGACTTTTTTGTGGCATGTTATGGCTGTAGACAATCTATAGTTGTTGATTGACTGCTGTTCGTCGATATTCCATGAGACCACACTCTGACAAAATAGTAAAGGCTGCAGTTGATCAGCAACCACTGATTGGTTGCAGTGCTCACATCCTACAATGTCATCCAAATGTGGTCTGGAGGATATATGCCAAAATTTCTGGAAGGCACCAGTGTGGGAGGTGAGTATAAACTTTCTTTTATTTTACTAGAGGGACTTAGACTGTTAAGAAGTGGTTTGGCAAGTAGTAAACAACCCCTTTAAATGTTCTATAAAATCACAACAAAAATGGTTGGTAGACTGAGAGATTCTAGTCGTCATGTAGGTTAATTAAATTAAAAAAGACACATCAACATTTACTTATCTTTTTACCAGTTAGATAATATATAAATATACATTAAGTCACTATTACAATGTAAAAAGGTAACAAAAAATAATTTCAAAGGTTTTTCCAAAATTCAGAAAAGAATCTGTTTGTTTTTTATTTCCAAAACCGCACCATTTAATTTTCTTTCGGGTAATTATAACCCACTTCTGGATTGGCATGAATGTCTATCACATATGCATTGGGGCTCTGTACCAACTCTTTCATGATGGCAGAATTTGAGAAAAGAAAATGATCAGGTAGTTTGTTCTCACAAGCAATAAGTCAGTGACAGAAGTATCTTATTCCCCTCTCCCCAGTGAGAACATATGCAATATTTACATAATCTGTAACCCTACACTATTCATTTTAAGACCAGAGGGAGTTTAGGGGTGGAAGCTATGATGCTGATTTGTGATAAAAGCATTAATATGCTAGAATGTTGAATGTGGCCATGGTGGTTGAAACAGGAGTATACAGATCAAAAATGTTTGCTATTCTGTATGTTCGACACAGTCAGAGGTGTATCTAGGTTTTCTGGCACCTGGGGCAAGAATTCTGTTTGGTGCCCGCCCCTTCCCCAAGCGGTTTGAGTAGTCGTCATCATGTGACCAATTATTCATATGCGATTGGCACACTTACAATCAAATGCTCCTCCTGCCCCCCTAGATACACCTCTGGACACAGTTGTGCCTTACATAGACCATTATGTCATAGCGTAGGGCAATAAATGTAATTCGACCTGCTAGGATCAGTTTACAAAAAAAGAAGCGATGAGGCAATGTTCGAACTTCTTCTGGTTCTTGATTTGTACGATGTTCCTTGAAGACCATTTTGAAGGCCACCGTGCCAATACTACAGCATGGTCCCTATTCATACCCACGTTATAGTATATTTTAACTTTACCTCCATTGCTCACAGTCGGATTCCTCTTCTGTTTTTTCTTTTCTAACACTACATTCCACAATGACATTTAACTTGAAAACAGCCCTTACTATGCCTGTGTATTCAGGAACATCCCCACAAAATAAAGCTTTTTTTACAGGATACCAAACTGTTTCACTATTAAACTTTTTTGTTTGAGTTTCTCTTTTTGTGTGCTTTGTGAAATATATGAAAACTGTTCTGTGAAAGTGTACTATGGATTATGCCCATCTGCTTCACTTGGAATCTTCTGTTATTTAGTTGCCCTGCAATATTCTTGAAATGTTGTAAGTGTGGCACTAAAGTAGTATTAGAAATAACCACCTCTACCGAATCTAGATAATACTTGGAATGTGATGAACAGATTTTTAATAAAATTTGTTATTGAATATGATGTCTGTAATAAATATGTTTTTAGAAAACATAAGCAACAATGCAGATGGTTTTGCTGGTCAGTCAATTTCATCAACATGGCCATAGATGCAAAGATTCTTCTATCACTAGCCCAGCAATTTGAATTTTTTTTTTGCATTTTTGATCCTCTTAGAGAGAGGCTCTGGAATCATTTATATTTTCCACATTATGAATAACATAATCCTTTTGATGGGTAAAACCAATGAGTCACATTTCTAATTTTTGGTAGACAATTTGAGTGAAATCAGTTGAAAAGAAGAACTGGATTTCACCATGTCCTCCAACTGTTGATCCAATCAATGTGCAAAGTGACTGGGCGAAATGAAGAATAAAGTATACAATAGGTACTTAAGTCAGGGGTGGGGAACCTTTTTTCTGCCAAGGGCCTTTTGGATATTTATAACATCTTTTGAGGGGCATACAAAGTTATCAACTTGAAAATGATCCTGCTATATTTGGTCAAACAATTAACTGACACATAATGTGACGTCTGGAGTTGTTTGGTGCGGCTGTGCTCTTAGATGGTATTGATGATGTTACTACTTGCAACTGACTTTCCAGATTTGCATCGTGTCTGGAGCATAGTTGACCCTTTGCGATGATAAGTTTTGTAAAGAACTTGCAGCACTAAGTTGTTCTGAACATAGTGGTGTATTCAGGGCCGGACTGGCCATAGGGCACTTCTGGCAAATGCCAGAAGGGCCGGTGCCAGTGGTGGGCCGCTCAATCCGCCGCCCCCGCCGTCGCATTCAACTATACCGGCGTATAGACGCCGGTACAGTTGAATGCAATGATGGAGGAGAGAGCGTCTACAGACGCTCCTCTCCCATCATTCCCCGCTCTGCCTCTGACACTGCGGGTGCGCGATGATGTCATATCATCGCGCACCTGCTGTGTCCCGGGCAGACTGCAGCTGCTGAGACAGGAGCAGGAACCAGGAAGCAACGCTGGGCACGAGGAGAGGTGAGGAGAGTTTTTTTTTTTTCTGGACTGTGGGGCCATTCTCGGAGGAGGTGAGGGGAGGAAGAAAAGAGATGTGGGCTGTATATAGTTCTCTGTGGGCTGTGCTCTGTGCTGTATACTGCTGTGGGCTGTATATAGTTCTCTGTGGGCTGTGCTCTGTGCTGTATACTGCTGTGGGCTGTATATAGTTCTCTGTGGGCTGTGCTCTGTGCTGTATACTACTGTGGGCTGTATATAGTTCTCTGTGGGCTGTGCTCTGTGCTGTATACTGCTGTGGGCTGTATATAGTTCTCTGTGGGCTGTGCTCTGTGCTGTATACTACTGTGTGCTCTGTGCTATATATAGTTCTCTGTGGGCTGTGCTCTGTGCTGTATACTACTGTGGGCTGTATATAGTTCTCTGTGGGCTGTGCTCTGTGCTGTATACTGCTGTGGGCTGTATATAGTTCTCTGTGGGCTGTGCTCTGTGCTGTATACTACTGTGGGCTGTATATAGTTCTCTGTGGGCTGTGCTCTGTGCTGTATACTGCTGTGGGCTGTATATAGTTCTCTGTGGGCTGTGCTCTGTGCTGTATACTACTGTGTGCTCTGTGCTATATATAGTTCTCTGTGGGCTGTGCTCTGTGCTGTATACTACTGTGGGCTGTATATAGTTCTCTGTGGGCTGTGCTCTGTGCTGTATACTACTGTGGGCTGTGCTCTGTGCTGTATACTGCTGTGGGCTGTATATAGTTCTCTGTGGGCTGTGCTCTGTGCTGTATACTGCTGTGGGCTGTATATAGTTCTCTGTGGGCTGTGCTCTGTGCTGTATACTACTGTGGGCTGTATATAGTTCTCTGTGGGCTGTGCTCTGTGCTGTATACTACTGTGGGCTGTGCTCTGTGCTGTATACTGCTGTGGGCTGTATATAGTTCTCTGTGGGCTGTGCTCTGTGCTGTATACTGCTGTGGGCTGTATATAGTTCTCTGTGGGCTGTGCTCTGTGCTGTATACTACTGTGGGCTGTATATAGTTCTCTGTGGGCTGTGCTCTGTGCTGTATACTGCTGTGGGCTGTATATAGTTCTCTGTGGGCTGTGCTCTGTGCTGTATACTACTGTGTGCTCTGTGCTATATATAGTTCTCTGTGGGCTGTGCTCTGTGCTGTATACTACTGTGGGCTGTATATAGTTCTCTGTGGGCTGTGCTCTGTGCTGTATACTGCTGTGGGCTGTATATAGCTCTCTGTGGGCTGTGCTCTGTGCTGTATACTACTGTGTGCTCTGTGCTATATATAGTTCTCTGTGGGCTGTGCTCTGTGCTGTATACTGCTGTGGGCTGTATATAGTTCTCTGTGGGCTGTGCTCTGTGCTGTATACTACTGTGGGCTGTATATAGTTCTCTGTGGGCTGTGCTCTGTGCTGTATACTACTGTGGGCTGTATATAGTTCTCTGTGGGCTGTGCTCTGTGCTGTATACTGCTGTGGGCTGTATATAGCTCTCTGTGGGCTGTGCTCTGTGCTGTATACTACTGTGTGCTCTGTGCTATATATAGTTCTCTGTGGGCTGTGCTCTGTGCTGTATACTGCTGTGGGCTGTATATAGTTCTCTGTGGGCTGTGCTCTGTGCTGTATACTGCTGTGGGCTGTATATAGTTCTCTGTGGGCTGTGCTCTGTGCTGTATATAGTTCTCTGTGGGCTGTGCTCTGTGCTGTATACTACTGTGGGCTGTATATAGTTCTCTGGGCTGTGCTCTGTGCTGTATACTGCTGTGGGCTGTATATAGCTCTCTGTGGGCTGTGCTCTGTGCTGTATACTACTGTGTGCTCTGTGCTATATATAGTTCTCTGTGGGCTGTGCTCTGTGCTGTATACTGCTGTGGGCTGTATATAGTTCTCTGTGGGCTGTGCTCTGTGCTGTATACTGCTGTGGGCTGTATATAGTTCTCTGTGGGCTGTACTCTGTGCTGTATACTGCTGTGGGCTGTATATAGTTCTCTGTGGGCTGTGCTCTGTGCTGTATACTACTGTGGGCTGTATATAGTTCTCTGTGGGCTGTGCTCTGTGCTGTATACTACTGTGGGCTGTATATAGTTCTCTGTGGGCTGTGCTCTGTGCTGTATACTGCTGTGGGCTGTATATAGCTCTCTGTGGGCTGTGCTCTGTGCTGTATACTACTGTGTGCTCTGTGCTATATATAGTTCTCTGTGGGCTGTGCTCTGCTGTATACTACTGTGGGCTGTATATAGCTCTCTGTGGGCTGTGCTCTGTGCTGTATACTACTGTGGGCTGTATATAGTTATCTGTGGGCTGTGCTCTGTGCTGTATGCTACTGTGGGCTGTATATAGTTCTCTGTGGGCTGTGCTCTGTGCTGTATATAGTTCTCTGTGGGCTGTGCTCTGTGCTGTATACTACTGTGGGCTGTGCTCTGTGCTGTATGCTACTGTGGGCTGTATATAGTTCTCTGTGGGCTGTGCTCTGTGCTGTATATAGTTCTCTGTGGGCTGTGCTCTGTGCTGTATACTACTGTGGGCTGTATATAGTTATCTGTGGGCTGTGCTCTGTGCTGTATGCTACTGTGGGCTGTATATAGTTCTCTGTGGGCTGTGCTCTGTGCTGTATATAGTTCTCTGTGGGCTGTGCTCTGTGCTGTATACTACTGTGGGCTGTAGCCTGTATATAGTTCTCTGTGGGCTGTGCTCTGTGCTGTATACTACTGTGTGCTGTATATAGTTCTCTGTGGGCTGTGCTGTATATAGTACTCTGTGGGCTGTGCTGTATATAGTACTCTGTGGGCTGTGCTGTATATAGTACTCTGTGGGCTGTGCTGTATATAGTACTCTGTGGGCTGTGCTGTGTATAGTACTCTGTGGGCTGTGCTGTATATAGTACTCTGTGGGCTGTGCTGTATATAGTACTCTCTGGGCTGTGCTGTATATAGTACTCTCTGGGCTGTGCTGTATATAGTACTCTCTGGGCTGTGCTGTATATAGTACTCTCTGGGCTGTGCTTTATATAGTACTCTGGGCTGTGCTGTATATAGTACTCTGGGCTGTGCTTTATATAGTTCTCTGTGGGCTGTGCTGTATATAGTTCTCTGTGGGCTGTGCTGTATATAGTTCTCTGTGGGCTGTGCTGTATATATTACTTTGTGGGCTGTGCTGTATATATTACTCTGTTGGCTGTGCTGTATACTACTGTGTGGACTGTGCTGTATACTTCTACGTGGGCTGTGCTGTATACTACTGTGTGGTCTGTGCTGTATACTACTGTGTGGTCTGTGCTGAATACTGCTGTGTGGGCTGTGTTATCTACTACGCGAGCTGTGCTATAGTATGCAGGCTGTGCTGTATACTATGCGGTTTGTGCTATATAATATGCGGGCTTTGCTATATACTATGGGGAGTATATTATATTCTATGGGGGAGGCCATGTTATGTACTATGTGGCTGTGTTATATACTATTGTGGGGGTATATTATATTCTATGGGGGAGGCTGCGTTATATACTATGGGGGGCTGCATTATATTCTATGGGGGGCTACATTATATATTATGGGGAGGTGGGCTGTATTATATTCTATGGGGGTTACATACTCTGGGGTGGCTGCATTATACTCTGTGGGGTGGCTGCATTATACTCTGGGGTGGCTGTATTATACTCTGGGGTGGCTGCATTATACTCTGGGGTGGCTGCATTATACTATATGTGGGCTGCATTATACTGTATCGAGGACTATGGGGAATACGTTATACTATATGAAGAACTATGGGGTGCATTATACTATGGGAAGTGAATTGTACTACATGGATGACTGTGGCGGTGCATTATACTATATGGAGCACTATGAGGATTGTATTATGCTATATGGAGGACTATGAGGATTGTATTATGCTATATGGAGGACTATGAGGAGTGTATTATACTATGTGGAGGACTGAGCAGTGTATTTTAATATATGGAGGACTATAGGGAGTGTATTATACTATATGGAGGACTATGGAGCACATTATAATATATGGAGGACTATGGGGTGTATTTTACTAAACAAGTAAAATGCTGCATATTCGGATTGTTTTTGCTGGAACAAAAAGCCTTGTTGTCAGCAGCACATTGCCAGTGTAAACTGTAGATGTGCTGCTGAAAACATGATACTGTATGGTGATCTATTAGTGATCGTTCTGTCTCATCATTATTCCTCAGCTGGTGGAAAGAGGCCGGAAAACAAGCGTTGAACAACTTCAGTATTGTCGATCAAACTCGTTTAGCGGCCTGAACTCAGCGCACGTAAATACAACAGAAAGGCTTCTGTGTGATGTGCAATATGTTAGCATTTGGGGACCCATTTTAAACTTTGCCTAGGGCCCCACTTTGCCTAAAACCGGCCCTGCCTACAAGTGTACAAAGATATTATACAGTCACCATGTGACAAGTGGGCCTGTGTAACTTCAAATGCCAGGGCTGAATTTTAGTCCCAGTCCGGCCCTGGGTGTATTGCACTGCATGTCTTCTCACAGTGGGGAATTCATCACTGCTCACTTGCAATTGATGCATATGAAACATATAGGAGAAACAGGGGCTGGTCCATACACAGCACATAGGAGACACCGGGGCTGGAGTATATACATCACTGGAGACATTAGGGTTACTGCATACTTCACAGGAGACATTTGGGGCTGGTGCACACTTCACAGGAGACATTTGGGGCTGGTGCACACTTCACAGGAGACATTTGGGGCTGGTGCATACTTCACAGGAGACATTTAAGGCTGGTGCACACTTCACAGGAGACATTTGGGGCTGGTGCATACTTCACAGGAGACATTTAAGGCTGGTGAACACTTCACAGGGGACATTTGGGGCTGGTGCATACTTCACAGGGGACATTTGGGGCTGGTGCATACTTCACAGGGGACATTTAAGGCTGGTGCATACTTCACAGGAGACATTTGGGGCTGGTGCATACTTCACAGGGGACATTTGGGGCTGGTGCATACTTCACAGGAGACATTTGGGGCTGGTGCACACTTCACAGGAGACATTTGGGGCTGGTGCACACTTCACAGGAGACATTTGGGGCTGGTGCATACTTCACAGGAGACATTTAAGGCTGGTGCACACTTCACAGGAGACATTTGGGGCTGGTGCATACTTCACAGGAGACATTTAAGGCTGGTGAACACTTCACAGGGGACATTTGGGGCTGGTGCATACTTCACAGGGGACATTTGGGGCTGGTGCATACTTCACAGGGGACATTTAAGGCTGGTGCATACTTCACAGGAGACATTTGGGGCTGGTGCATACTTCACAGGGGACATTTGGGGCTGGTGCATGCTTCACAGGAGACATATAAGTGCATCGCCGGCTAGCAACTCCCACAGAGTACGTCCAGACGCTAACACTGGCCAGCATCAGGACGTAATCCTTCACTGCATGCACTGCAGCATTCAGTAGTGAACGCTGCGTGCTTGCAGTGCAAGAAGAAATTAAAGGGCTGGCTGCTAGCCCAAACACTGCAGTCCCTGTGAATCTGCCCACGGGCCAGAGGTTCCCTACCCCTGACTTAAGTACTAAGATGAAAGCCATATATACTAAGAGAAGATGTTATCATCCAATGCCCCTAGAGGTGAAAATTCTGTATAAAACTGCAGCATGTTGTAATAATTTTTCTTGCAGATTGTGAATGAAATCTGAAGCATGTGACAATATTCTGTGCATGATGCCAAAGGAATTTGAAGGCAAAAAGCAAGACAGAAAAATACTTCAATTTGTCCTTTGTGATTGATCAGTTGCCGCACGTTTTCACCAAAAATCTCACACGTTTAGAATTTTTGTCTGCAAATAGATGAAAGTTTGCAACCTCATTTTGTGGCTTCAAAAAAATTGACCTCATATTTTTAATTATTTATTCCTGACTTTATCTTTACATTTTAATTACCCATAAATACTTTATAGTTAAAAACAAAAAATAGGTACTCAGGTACTGGACCCCTGCTGTTCTGCTTCGATGCTTATGTCTTTTTATTCTTACTTTGATGGGGGACATCATGTGACATCTGTATACAGTCCGCAGCACCTGATTGACTGACTGCAGTGGTGTTGTTCCTTTTGAGCAGGAAGAAACACACCCTGAGCTCTCCTTTCTGGCTCAGACAAACTGTCACTACTTTAGTCAATAAGTGGCCTCTGATTTCCTGTAGTGGTCATGTGACATCTTCATGTGCTCGTTTTTGCTTGAAAAATAAATTACTGGAAAGCCACTTTGGTAACTATTTAAAACAGCCCTTCCATAAAAGTTTGTATCCTCTTAATATATTAGTCATAATATTATATGTCACTGTGTACTTACAATTGCTTATTTTGCCTTTATACCCAGTAAATTCTTCTCGTTTCCATTAGGTCTATGACATCTGGTATTTATAAACAGACTAGCTGAATCCTTCTTAGCCCTATGCAGAAACAAGAAGTCTCTTTTCCCTGCATGAGTTAGCACTAAAACTACAATTATGCTCACTGCAAAGTCCCTGGAAGGAGGAAGAGGCGGAGCAGATGGGTCAAGAGTTGAAGAGGGGGATGACTCATGCAGGGAAAAGAGAATTTGTGCAAATGACATGCATTGTACTAACGACGTCATGATGTCGCAGGGCCTCGTAGTCACAAGAGGATTCCAGCTGAGGAATTTTGCACTGCCCTGAATTGGCAGCCATTGAATATGGATGTGGATGCAGAACCAGTCTCCTGCAAATCTTTTTGCTCAACTGTACTTTCTGCAGCTCATGTAACACAGCTGTGTTATAACATAATATGGATGATTTACTATTGTTGTGCCACAACTCTGATGTTAGATGTCACCTATATATTTCAAACAAGCTTATCAGTTAAATGCATGAAAAAGAACAGATGTTTGTGCTGCACAACACTTTTTAAAGTGTCTAGAAAAAAGGATGAAAATTTGGCTAATTGCAAAATGTACTTAATTTTCTATTTTTGAGCTCCAATCTTTAGATGCAAAGAGTTTTTAAGAATCGATTTGTATGTCCCAGTCTATCGGCCATGACAGTGGTCTGTGCTCACTGGATGCGAGCGGGAGAACTGCCTGTTACCTGACTGTGGCCCTTCTTCTCGTTAGCTGGCTTAGTGCGACATCATCAATGCAATGTGACACACTTGTGATGTCGTACCAGGCTGGCTAATCAACAGAAGAGTCACGGATGCCATCAGATAAGAGGTGGTGGTTCTGCTTCCATACAGCGGATACAAATGTATTTGCCCCAACTCTAGTGCAAGACAATAGACTAAACTTTGCTATCAATTAACAATATTAAAAAGAAAAAAATCTAATGCGAGACAAACATTCACCAAATCGATAGCACGCCACACTGATAGATTTGTGGCATTTTGTGAGTGCCTTTTTTACATTTATGTTCTATAAATTATAGATCACAACAGGAAATAATCTGCCCCAATGTATTTTGTAATACGAGATTTCACATCTACTAGTCTTTTGTAGTTGTTAATTTAACTATATGGAACTAGTCACTAACTTATAGTTATAATGCGACAAGATTGTCAAGCGGCTTATAGCAAAACCTTTCTTTTGACAGCATTCAAGGTTTAAAACTCAACAAGGGGGACATGCACCAATTATAGAACAGAAGTACTTCATGTCCCAGAGATGACTTCCAGATATAAAGTAAGGCTGTGACTAGCTAAGCAGATTTACGCTGTCTAAAGTCAACATGTCAATAAGTGGTCAGTTTGCTAAAAACTGAGTAATCATTATAATATGTGAAAGAAATGAATAAATTTATACTCTACTAATTTAGTGGAGTCCCCTCTGTGCAAGCGCACATACTAAAATATTCTGTAGTGTAAAAAAGAGAAGGGAGCTCTGTAGAAAACATCATCTGGATTGTCCCATTTGATTCCAGACATTACTATCCAGGACAGAAGGGTGATATGTTTATTAGCCCTTCACACCTTTCCATAACACTTAGACCAAGTCAATACACATGTGTTTTCTAAGAATACAGTACTTTTGTAGCGTAGAGCTCTATGTACAGTAGATCCTTGCCACCTAATAGCACAGAGGATGGCACAAGTGTTGTGAATTAGACTTTTTGGCTCCCTCTTGTGGTTACTAGTGATATGACTCTGGGATTTTCTTCCCTCAGTTTGCACCCACCTGGGTCGTTAGTCCAGGGGTGTTGCTATATAAACCTCATGGATCCTTAGTCCAGTGCCTGGCATCGTTGTAATCAGATCCTTTTTGTTTGCTCCTATCTGCTGGTCCTGGTTCGTGCAAAATTAAGCTAAGTCTTGCTTCTTTGTTTTTTCAGTTATTTGCTTGCTCTCATTTTTGTCCAGCTTGTACTAAATGTGATTCCTGACCTTGCTGGAAGCTCTAGGGGGCTGGTGTTCTCCCCCCGGGCCGTTAGACGGTTCGGGGGTTCTTGAATTTCCAGCGTGGATATTTTTGATAGGGTTTTTGCTGACCATATAAGTTATCTTACTATATTCTGCTATTAGCTAGTGGGCCTCTCTTTGCTAAATACCTAGCTCATTCTTACGTTTGTCTTTTCCTCTTACCTCACCGTTATTATTTGTTGGGGGCTTGTATCCAACTTTTGGGGTCTTTATCTCTGGAGGCAAGAAAGGTCTTTCTTTTCCCTTCTAGGGTTAGTTAGTTCTCCGGCTGGCGCGAGACGTCTAGAATCAACGTAGGCACGTTCCCCGGCTGCTGTTAGTTGTGGTGCTAGGATTAGATATATGGTCAGCCCAGTTACCACTGCCCTATGAGCTGGTTTTTGTGTTTGCAGACTTGGTAACTATTTCTGAGACCCTCTGCCATTGGGGTCATAACACACAAGCTAGGATAGGCCTCATTCTCCAAGAATGCTGTTGCATGGACTGAAGGCTATATATATATATATATATATATATATATATATATATATATATATATATATAACTTTTAGGCTACAAACTAACAGGCACGTAGGTGTTACCTAACTGCGGTGAGCAGGCTGTCAATCAGCATGACGCTGTCAATCAGCATGACATCAATAGTTACACCCCATCGTTAGAGCAGCCCGAAAAAGGAAGAGCTGCTCTGTAGACATTGAGAAACTGAATCACAGGCAGCAACGGTCAATGACCGCTCTGTGTCGGCATCGGGTAGAACAGGCAGGTAGATAACAACTTTTATTTAGCATATAGTAAAAAAAAAAGTCTTGGATAAACCTTTGAGTAGTTGTTGGTCAGCTAGTGATAACTGTATCTATGTTTACAGATTATCTTTTTATAGAAAGTCTTTCCAAAATATATTAAGACCATTACTTTATTTAAAAGTTGATCTAGAAGACAAAATTTAACTTTAAGTGTAACTAAACTTTGTCAATATTTTTTCATATTTGTCAGGTACCTTAACTGCATGTAGATCATGGAGGGTATGGGTCCTGCGCACTGTTCAGGGATCAATTGAGTGATAAGAAGGCGTCTCTGGTCCTGGACCCCCACTGTCCTGCAACCAATTAAAGTGTCTGCTAAATATGAAATAAAAAAACATCAAAGACAACACGAACAAAATATCAGTCTAATTAGAGGATGTAGGTAACAGAAGGGCATTAACAGAGATTTTTTTCTTTATTCAAACCTCAATACACATCCTATCAAGTAAAAAGGTGAAATGTTCATATTCCAGCCACTGCCTACCCATGATGTTCTAGAACTAAAAGTACTTCTATTAAAGCTGTTCCCGGGTTCTTTCATCCAAAATACTTTTAATTCCCTACATTTAAATTAAGTGCTAAGCGTAATCTATGTTAAAGGGGTATTCTCAAGTTGTCCTTTGAGAAGATCAGAGCTATGCAGTTTCCTTACTTCTTGGCTGCTTGGGTAGGAGGAACGGGCATGCCTCTTTGAATTAAAAGTTGTAATCCAATCATTGAAATGTAACTACTGCACCTGTACACATTGCAGGCTCTAGTGCAGATCCATGGAAACAAGCTGTACACTATGTAAGATAGAAGCGCCCACAGCAGGAGAATGACAACAGATAGAAAAAGCAAGTCATTTGTAAATTTGATTATTTTCATTCTGTTTATCTACATATCTAAAGCAAGTTAATGACATGAAACTACTCCTTTAAGCTTTGTCCAACATCATTATATAACCTGTCCAAAGTCACCCTCTATATTCAACCCAAACAGATTCCATGGGGGCCTATAGAGAACTTTGATTTTCACTAATGATCCCCTGGTCTATAAACCAACTGAATTCATTTTGTAAAGGGAGAAATTTTCTTTAGAGATTTTTTTTTATAATGTGCCATGTTGAATCTTCAGTTTAATAATGTTTTAAAGAGTTATTTCCAAGATAAGGTAGAGCACGACTATGTGGTGATCACTGGGGCTCTAATTCCCAATGATCCAAGAGCAAGGCTCTGGAAGCTGGGGACTGTGTCCTGCAGAGTCCCGTGTTAAATAGAGAGGTAATACGCATTAACAACTTCTGCTCCATTCATTGTCTATGGGAATGACAGAGAAAGATGAGGCGAGCACTGTTCTCAGGATTTCTTGGGGGTCCCAGTAGTCAAACCTCTAGTGATCAGTAAACTATCCATTATTCTAGATGGGGGATAACTTATTATCTCGGAAATAATCTTTTAAGTAGAAAAATAATTTCCTCACCAGATAAAATCTTTGAAAAACTTTTTTCTCTTTTCCTCTGGTTTAATTTCTAAACTGCAGCCTAAATCTGCTCTGTACCGTGTGTCACTTAATGAAGACCCTCTATTTTTCCTATTGCCTAACCAATCACAGTCCTACATAATGTATATTATTCAAAAGCTATAAACACAGATTTTATTCTACACATTTTAGCAATGCATGGAAATATACACTAACAATTCACGCATTATCACTGGTGCTAAAGTCTTTATTATTAAGTTAACATATCATTTTCATCTGCAGGATAAGGAGGAAAATGAAAAATTTCCATAATTTTTTTTTGTATTTCACTGTATGGAATATCACATTATGATCCTGCCACAAATAACAACTTTCTGCTTTAGGTACAGAAAGAATAAGAAACACCTTGTCGACAATGAAAAGCAAGAAGTGTCTGCCTCGGATCCCGGCCAATTAATAGGTCTCACATCAGTCTATAATGCCACCATCACTTCCATCGGTGATGCCAAGCTGACAGAAAGCAGACCACCATGGGTTTCAGATGTTGACTGGATAACACTTTTTGTCATCTATCTCTGTGTGTCAGTTATGTATTGGATACTGTATTAGCTAATGCACAGCTTGTCAATGACTTTTAGGGATTTGACTACTTTTAGTCTATTTTTCTTCCAACCGCTAAAATAGTCAAATAGTTCACAGAATAATATAACATAACCATTGACTATTGTGAAACACTTGACTGCCATTTGGACGAGTCAGAAAACTCCATTAAATTAGAACACAGCATCAGTTTAAAGTTTATAGAATTTACTTAAACAAGAATTGGAGTAACTTTGCAAATATGTTGTATCACTTATCACATTTTTATCATGATGTACGGCCTTTATTATAATCCAGTGCTGCATTCACAATGTTTCAGAGCTGAAATTTACAAACTGGGCGATCTGCATTCAGGGATGTCTAGTTTTTACTCCAGACGTTGTACAGTAATCTGATATAGAAAGACTATCTCTCCAACTCCATCATCGAAGCTCAGATGAGCTGTGAGAGACGCGTGTGTCAAGGAGCTTGTTGACTGTTACAAACATCATAAGTTTGAGGCAGGAGAAGCAATGCATTTACTTTTACATAGTTATTCACCCTTTTTCAGGTATAAATAATAGTTAACATAAATATTAATATAAATTGATAATCCCTGTAAACCATACCTATATCGTGTAATCTGTACATTGTGCATCATGTACGTTAATTGCTATTAATTATTATTATTAAATATTTATTAGTTCACTAAAATGATCAAACAACCTATAAAATTTAGAAGATGATTATAGGGGATGGCTACTACTTTTCCATAGGATAGACCATCAATATCTGATCAGTAGGTGGTGCGACACCCAACACCGCCACTGATCGGCTGTTAACGGAGCCATATGGAAGTTCTTGGATGCTGCTGGAACACAGCAGGTCTGACATCTCTAGGCTCCCCAGTCCGGTACTGCGGACCAACCCTCTATCATTAGACAGGATGCAGTAATTAAAATAAGCACCTTTTGTTTAGGATCAAAATCACAATCCGTTTTTTTGGACCAAAGCCTTCATGATGAAAGTACTTATTTTAATTACCGCATCCTCATTAACGTCATTGGCAACGCACTGACATAACTATTATATATTTTAATGGAGAAGGAATAACCAGCCTCTTCTGTTTACAAGGAGCAAACAATATGTTGGGTTCAACTGTCCAGCAAATGGATAAAAAAGAAAGAGTGCATTTACATTTTTAAGGGTAAATTTTTGATCTTTTGTGTTCAACAGTCCATTTATTTTTTTTAAATGAATCAGCCAGTAAGAGAAGACCAATGTGACTGAGCAGGACTGACTAGAGAGGTGACCAGTGACAGAAGAGTATGTATACACATTAGGGACTGAATCGGTCTTAGTAGTTGTGAGGATGGGATCAGTCATTAGAATATGAGCCTGATGTAAGTGTGCCAGGGTAAAACTGAAGCTAGCAATAAAAATTATGCTAGTAAAGTTAATGAATAAATAATATTAAGCCGAAGAGAATATATGTAGAGGAAAAGAAGCAAAAATACATTCACTGATTTATATGGTATGGTAAAATTATTCCCATCTCTGCTTTTCATGGCCAAGATGGAAAAACTGGTTCTAGTTCCTGCCCTCTAGGAGAGGGGGATACGAAAACAGCCAAGCCCAATTATGCTACTCTGTTTCCGTATCTCAGATGTTATACCAAAAGTGCAGGTTTGCTAATTTCTACAGGAGTTACAAAAATACACAGTACTCAGCTGTTTTCAGAACTCCTCCTCTTGTTGCTGGAATACAGAAGCCATACCATCTTGGCCATAGGAATAATCCTTTAAAATCATGTTGCCTACGGCCTACCAGCTGGTTGATGGCTCTAAATGCTATATGCCCTAAATATCATAGTGCTTACATTTGGTATTTTTTTAACCCCTTTCTGACCTCGGACGGGATAGTACGTCCGAGTTCAGAAGCCCCACTTTGATGCGGGCTCCGGTGGTGAGCCCAAATCAAAGCCGAAACATGTCAGCTGTTTTGAACAGCTGACATGTGCCCTTAATAGGCGCGGGCAGAATCGTGATCTGCCCACACCTATTAACTAGTTAAATGCCGCTGTCAAACGCAGACAGCGGCATTTAACTACGGCTTCCGGAAGGGCGGCCGGAAATGATCGCATCGCCGTCCCCCGTCACATGATCGGAGGTCGGCGATGCTTCAGAATAGTAACCATAGAGTTCCTTGAGACCTCTATGGTTACTGATCCCCGGCAGCTGTGAGCGCCACCCTGTGGTCGGCGCTCACAGCACACCTGCAATTCTGCTACATAGCAGCGAACATCAGATCGCTGCTATGTAGCAGAGCCGATCGAGTGAAGCCTGCTTCTAGCCTCCTATGGAGGCTATTGAAACATGGCAAAAGTAAAAAAAAAGTGAAAAAAATAAAAAATATATAAAAGTTTAAATCACCCCCCTTTCGCCCCAATCAAAATAAATCAATAAAAAAACCCTCAAACCTACACACATTTGGTATCGCCACATTCAGAATCGCCCGATCGATCAATAAAAAAAGGCATTAACCTGATTGCTAAACAGCGTAGAGGGAAAAAAATTTGAAACGCAAGAATTACGTTTTTTTGGGCCGCCGCGACATTGCATTAAAATGTAATAACGGCCGATCAAAAGAATGTATCTGCACCAAAATGCTATCATTAAAACGCCAGCTCAGCACACAAAAATAAGCCCTCAAGCGACCCCAGATCATGAAAAATAGAGACGCTACGAGTATCGGAAAATGGCGCAATTTTTATTTATTTTTTTTAGCAAAGTTTGGAATTTTTTTTCACCACTTAGGTAAAAAATAACCTAGTCATGTTAGGTGTCTATGAACTCGTAATGACCTGGAGAATCATAATGGCAGGTCAGTTTTAGCATTTAGTGAACCTAGCAAAATAGCCAAGCAAAAAACAAGTGAGGGATTGCACTTTTTTTGCAATTTCACCGCACTTGGAATTTTTTTCCCGTTTTCTAGTACACGACATGGTAAAACCAATGATGTCGTTCAAAAGTAAAACTCGTCCCGCAAAAAATAAGCCCTCACATGGCCAAATTGACGGAAAAATAAAAAAGTTATGGCTCTGGGAAGGAGGGGAGCGAAAAACGAATACGGAAAAACGGAAAAAAACAAGGTCATGAAGGGGTTAATCATAGGTTCACTTCAACTGTGAGAGACAGAAACTAACAACATAATCTAGAAAATCACATTGTATGATTTTTACATAATTAATTTGCATTTTATTACATGAAATAAGTATTTGATACAATAGAAAAACAGAACTTAATATTGGTACAGAAACCTTTTGTTTGCATTTACAGAGGTCAGGCGTTTCTGTTGTTCTTGACCAAGTTTGTACACAGGGCAGCAGGGATTTTAGCCCATTTCTCCATACAGATTTTCTCCAGATCTTTCAGGTTTCTGGGTTGCTGTGGGGCAACATTGAGTCTCAGCTCCCTCCAAAGATTTTCTATTGGGTTCAATTCTGGAGACTGGTTAGGCCACTCCAGCACCTTGAAATGCTTTTACGGAGCCACTTCTTAGTTGCCCTGTCTGTGCGTTTCAGATCATTGTCATGCTGGAAGACCCAGCCACGACCCATCTTCAATGCTCTTACTGAGGGAAGGAGGTTGTTGGCCACAATCTCACGATACATGAAACCAATGATCCTGACTCCTTTGCAGAAAAGCACCCCCAAAGTTTGATGTTTCCCCCACCATGCTTCACAGTGTTCTTGGGTTTGTAGTCATCCTTCTTCTTCCTCCAAACTTGGCAAGTGGAGCTGGTACCAAAAAGTTCTATTTTTGATCATCCAGAAGGCGAACTTCAAATGGGCCTGGACATGTGCTAGCATGAGCAGGAGGATCCTGTGTGCCTTGCAGGATTTTAATCCTTGAAGGCGTAGTGTTCCTAATGGTAATATTTGAGACTGTGGTTCCAGTTCTCTTCAGGTCATTGAACAAGTCCTCCCATGTAGTTCTGGGTTGACCATTTCACAAAATCATCCTTACCCCACGAGGCGAGATCTTACATGGAGCCCTAGACCAATGAAGATTGACAGTCATCTTGTGTTTCTTCCATTTTCTAATAATTGCGCCAACAGTTGTTGCCTTCTCATCAAGCTGCTTGCCTATTGTCCTGTAGCACATCCCAGCCTTGGGCAGGTCTACAATTTTGATTGAGTGTGTGGACAGGTGTCTTTTATGAAGGTAATGATTTCTAACAGGTGCAATTAATACAGGTAATGAGTGCAGAGTAGGAGGACTTCTTAAAGAAAAACTAACGGCTCTGTGAAAGCCATAGTTCTTGCTGGTTGGCAGGTGATCAAATACTTATTTCATGCAAAAAAAAATAAATTTAATTATTTATAAATCATACAATGTGATTTACTGATTTGTATTTTTTAGATTCTGTCTCTCACAGTTGAAGTGTACCTACAATAAAAATTACAGACCTCTCCATTCTTTGTAGGTGGGAAAACTTGCAAAATTGGCAGTGTATCAAATACTTATTTTCCCCACTGTACGCCCCCAATCTGGCCTGCAAGACAATAAAAAGATATTTTATTATACTCACCTACAGGGCTGTTTGGTCTGATGGGTGTCTCTGGTCTTGATCCAGCGCCCTCTCTCTTCTTGCAATCGCCGTTTTCCTGCACTGCTTCGTATGAATGACACATCCTATGTCATCCATACAGTGTCCAGCATCGTGCTTCTGTGCAGGCACACTTCTTTCTGCCCTGTCGAGTAAAGTACTGTGGTGGGCATGCGCCTGCACTCTTTGTCCTTTTCCTACACAAGTGCACTGAAGTACTTTGCTCTGCCCCCGACAGGGGAGAAAGAATGGCGCCTGTGCAGGAGCGCGATGCTGGACACTGTGTAGATAATGTAGGATGCGTTATCCACACAAAGCAGTGCAGGAGGACAGCATCGCAAGAAGGGAGGATGCACCAGACCTAGACCAGCGACGCCCATCAGACCATACCTTCCTGTAGGTGAGTATAATAAAAGGGTTTTTTGTATTATAGGCCAGATTGGGAAATATATGCAGCATATTAGAATACTGTATATGAGGGCTTACAGTTACTGGTCTTACCGTATTTTTCAGACTATAAGACACACCGCAACATAAGGTGCACCCCAAATTTTGGGGTGGGAAATAGCAGAAAAAAGCTTTTATGACATGGGGGTCCGTCTAATTGTCCAAATTTAAGGTATCTTACCTGAGGGCCGGTGGTGGTACAGCGGGATCACAAGAGGCATGGTAAGCCTGCATTTGCACCATAAGATGCACCCCCCATTTTTCTCCCACATTTTTTGGGGAAAAAGTGCTTCTTATGGTGCAAATAATACGGTACTTTCATGAGAAAAACCTGTTGACAGGTTTCCTTTAAAATGCAGTGAATCATGAGCAAGAACTACCATATTTTGTGCATTATAAGACGCACTGGATTATAATACACACCCCAAATTTTGGAGTGGAAAATATTTTTTTTTTAAATAAAATGGTGTGCCATATTATCATTTCATAATTCATCTTATAATCAATTTAACATTTGCTTACCTGGGGATCAGGATCGGCGGTGGTGAAAAGGGATCATATGAGCCAGGGTCACTGCTTCAGGAGGTAGTCGGCGGCTGGAGAGGGGCGATGCTGTGGTTCCCTTCCTCTCAGAAGAAGTTGAGGGTCAGCAGAGGTCCCCTCTCCCGTACATATTAGTGCGGTGGGCTTATGGAAAATGGCAGCTGGAGGTGGCGCATGCACAGATTGAGATCTCTCTTCCCAAGATCTCATCTCCCTAGATCTTATACTGAGCATGCGCCACCTCTGGTGGCAATTTTCCTGAAGCCCACCACAGAGATATGTACAGAAGAGGAGACATCCGCTCACCACCAACTCCTTCTGAGATGACAGGGTCTGCAGCATTTCCCCACTCCTGCAGCTATGACCCCACTCCACCGCTGCTACCCCACAGGTAAAATGCATCGCGTAATCCGAAAAATACGGTAATTATAGTCATTTACTGTAACACAATCCAAATTCAGTATCTGCAACTGGTCTGTGAACTTGGATCTGTTGTTCTTAAGGCCCCCATAAACATCAGAATAAAGTTGGCCAAGCCCACTGATATCGGTTGGGATTGGTCAACAATTTAATGTATATGGGGACCTTTAGCACAACCCTACACCCAAATCTGTGGCCGATTTGCAGAAATTTCATTTCAATTGTATAAGGGTACGTGTCCACGTTCAGGATGGCCGGCGGTTTGGACGGAGCGGCAAACCCGCTCCGCCCTAAGCTCCGCCCCCGTGTGTAGACGCGATGATGCCGGATGTGTTCACTGCACACATCCGGTATCATCGCACCCCACACATACGGCCCTGTGTTTTACCTTACGGCGGCGCAGCGATGCCGCAAGGTAAACGGACATGCTGCAATCTAAAAAGACGCGCCGCATGTCCGGAATCGCAGGGCCGCCGGATGCGTGTTACCACGCATAGTGGAGACGGGATTTCATAAAATCCCCTCCACTATGCTGTAACATCTGGACACTGCGTGTTTGACGCTGCAGCTCTACGCAGCATCAAACACGCAGCGTTTCCTGAACGTGTAAACATACCCTTACAGCTTCTTAATAGATGATGGTAGGGGAGAGAAGGATTCAGCAAGTCGAATTTCCAAAGACCAATCCTTTTGTTCTACGGGAGAAAAGATACTTCCGAAGAAGTCTGCCAGCAGCTCTTTCATAGAGAATACAATACAAGAGTGCTCAGCTGAGCCGAGCTTTCCTCTGTGTGGGAGAATCAGGAGAGATAATCAACAGTTAGCAAATTTGTATGATGGACTTAAAATTGTACTAATTTATTGCATTAAAGATTTTTTTTTCAAACTTTAAAAATGATGAGCAAATGGATTAACTGCAGCATGATTTCTCACTTATTAATGTGCTGTCTACAGCTAAACTGTCTTTGTAAGCCAGTCTCACATGCAGTTAGATGAACATGATCCTGATTTTGATCATGCCATACAACAAGGCTGGCAGGTAAGGAATCATCTCTCATTACATGCCTCATATCTCCGCTGCTTCCTGGCTTTCCTTTTTTCACTTTTCATGGCTCTGGCCAGGGCCGGCTCCAGGTTTTTGTAGGCCCCCGGGCGAAAGAGTCTCAGTCTGCTCCTGTAAGATATACCACGATTCATGATGCACAGATATGGCAGAGAAATATAGGTATAGTTATAATGCCAAAGATTTCACTTCTTGCATTACATGAGTGATATCTATTGTAAATTCTACAATAGCTCAGAAACCGGACAGTAAAGTCCTCCATACAGTATTATCGACACCACTTAGTGCTGCATTCAGAATAATGAGCCCCATATATTGCTCCACACATAATTATGGGCACCATATAGTGATCCATACAGAATAATGAGCCACATATATTGCTCCATACGGAATTATTGGCACCACATACGGCTCCATAGAGAATAATGAGCCCCATATAATGCTCCATATAGAATAATGAGCCCCATATATTGCTCCACACAGTATTATGGGCACCACATAGTGCTACATACAGAATAATGAGGCACATATATTGCTCCATACAGTAATATGGGCACCACATAGTGCTCCATACAGAATAATGAGCCACATATATTGCTCCATACATACAGTATTATTGGCACCACATAGTGCTCCATAGAGAATAATAAGCCCCATATAATGTTCCATATAGAAAAATAAGCCTCATATAGTGCTCCATACAGTATAATGAGCCCCATATATTGCTCCATACAAAATAATGAGTTCCATATAATGATCCATACAGTATAATGAGCCCCATATAATGCTCCATACATAATGAGCCCCATATAATGCTCCATACAGTATATGATGGGCCTCATATAATGCTCCATACAAACCGTATAATGAGCCCCATATATTGCTTCATACATAATAAGTCTCATATATTGCTCCATATATAATGAGCCCCATATCATGCTCCATGCAGTATATGATGGGCCCCATATAATGCTCCATACATAATGTCCCATACAGTCTATAATGGGCCCCATATAATGCTCCATACATAATGTTCCATAAAGTATATGATGGGCCCCTTATAATGCTCCATACATACTGGGCTCCATATAATGCTAAATATACTGTAATACTCCATGCAGAATGGACCAAATATAATGGGCCCCATATAATGCTCCAGTATGTGATGGGCCCCATATATTTCTCCAAACATAAAAAAATAGAAATTAAATACTCATCTTTCCTCACTGGACGCAGGTCCAGACTCCTCAATGTCGCTGTCTTCCAGCTCTCTGCACTGAGACTGTTTAGGCAGAGGGCGCACTGTATTGACGACATCGCTCCCTCTGACCTTAAACATCACAGAGTCAGGAGACGTAAAAGGCGCCGCAGTGGAGGAACTGGCAGAGATGAGTACTGCAAGTGCTGGGGCCCTGAGCAAGCCGGGGACCCACTTGCTGGTGCTGGCAGCGGGCTCCCATAATGCACTGGTGTGCCCGATGACAAGAGGGACCCCCCACCTTCTCAGGGCCCCGGCACTTGCCCGGATGCTAATGCCGGCCCTGGCTCTGGTGGTGGTGTAGTGTGCATATAGTGTAGTCAGTGAGGAGTAGAACAGCAGAGCAATGTCTCAGTAGCAGACTGTGTTGTGGGTGATGACAGTGAATAATTACAGCTCTATCTTACACCTTGTAACATAGGGTTGTAAGGAAAACTAAATAGTCGCAAATTCTAAGAGAAGGGTGAGCAGGGGTGGATTAAGGGTAGCCAGGGCCCCGGGCTGTTCAGACACTGTGGGCCCCCCCCCCGCTCATGTGACGGGGTCATGTGACGGGGTCGGGTCATGCGACGGGGTAATGTGTGTCATGTTACAAAGATTTTGTAAGCCGCCACCATAACACGATAGACACTTTTGGCCGGGCCCTACTCTACTGTAACCTATTAAATATTTGTTAAAATATGCAATACAATTTAGGTATATTATGATTTATTTTTCAATTTTTAAAATGACCAATATCACATACAAGGAACAAATACCACCGCACCAGGACCAGACCACATATTAAAACCACAGTGATGGAATAATATCACATACAAGGAACAAATACCGCTACACCATGTCAAGACCACATATTACCACCACTTGGTGACCAAATAGCACATACAAGGGACAAATACCGCAACACCATTTCCAGACCACATATTACCACCACATAGTGAATGAATACTACAATACTGATCAGTAATAAAAAAAACCACAATACTATCACCATAAGTGCCAGTATTCACAGGGGATCTGTACTTAGTATGCAGTGTCTGTGTACAGATAATACAGAGATCACTGGTGACATTATACACAGGACCTCTGCATATAGTATACAGTGTATAGTGTCAGTGTATAGGTAACACTGACTCACCAGTGACGTCTCTAGGTGAAGTCCTTCATCTTTCTTCCAGCCAGGACTCGTTTCTGCAGGAAATAACAGTTTTTTCAAGCTCAGCTTGCAGAACACATTACTTAATTTTTCACAACTTCTACATTACACCACATAAAGAAAAAAAGGCGATAGTGTCACTCTGCACAGTAACAGGACCGCCCCCCCATTTAAAACAGTATACTCAAAAAATAAAATAAATACATCACTGCAGTAATAATATCCCTTAATTAGACCCTATGGAAATAATATTCCCCATCCTGGCCCCGTTTATCTCATTCCTGGCTCCAGCCATATGTTCTCCCATCCTGCCCTCATGAGTATCCATTCTACCCCATATGATCTCCCCATCCTGCCCCATCTGTCTCCATCGTATCCATCCTGCCCCATGATCCAATCCTGCCCCATGTCTTTCATTCTGCCCCATGTCTCCAATCATGCCCCGTATCTACATTCTGCCCATGCCTCCAGTACTGCCACCAGTGTGTCCAGCAATCTACCCCAGTGCCCAGTGTGTCCAGCAATCTGCCCCAGTATGTCCAGCATATTGCCCCAGTGTGTCCAGCAATCTGCCCCAGTGTGTCCAGCATTGCCCCCAAACAGTGTGTCCAGCAATCTGCCCCAGTGTGTCAAGCATTGCCCTAGACAGTGTGTCCAGCAATCTGCCCCAGTGTGTCCAGCATTGCCCCCAGACAGTGTGTCCACCAGCAATCTGCCCCAGTGTGTCCAGCATTGCCCCCAGTGTGTCCAGCAATCTGCCCCAGTGTCTCCAGCATTGCCCCCAGTGTGTCCAACTCCAGCATTCTGCCCCATTGTCTCCATCAATCTGCCCCAGTGTCTCCAGCATTGCCCCCAGTGTGTCCAGCAATCTGCCCCAGTGTGTCCAGCATTCTGGCCTGCCCGGGCCCCCCGGATTGCCGTTAGAAAAAAAAAAAACGAGTTCTCCTCACCTGACCTCTGCGCTCCAGCGGTGAGCTCCCTCCAGCAGCGCGCACTTGCCAGTGACTGACAATGACGTCAGACGCCGGCGCGTGTGCGCTGCGTCTGCGGCAGACTTCAGCTGCCAGCCTCCAATTGGCTGGCGGCTGTTGTTAACTATTGACATGCGGGTGCGCGCCCACACATCAATAGGTGAAACTGCCGCAGCGCAGGTAGGGGCCCAGTGAGCAGATGAGATGGGGCCCAATGCGGGCCGCCTCTCTGCCCACCGGGCCCATACTCCTGTCAGGGCAGTAATGCCCTGACTGGCGGTGGGCAATCTGAGCGGTAGCCGAGGGCCCCCACACACCGCTGGGCCCTGGGCTACCGCCCAGATTGACCCTATTATAATCCGACCCTGAGGGTGAGGAATCATGGGAACCACTACTTCTTGCACTGTAATCCTTCCTACAGTTGGAAGCATGCAAACAGAGGTGATTTACAAAGCTGCAGAATAAAATTAAAATAAACATGTAAAATAATTAGTTTTTAACTTTGGTGGCATCATCTCGTAAGGATTCACACATGTATAGTCACTTTTCTGTTTTTTCATAAGCTTGGATATCCTCTTTCACTTGAATGAACACACCGTAGCATATGTTATGGTGATTACTAAGTAACGGACAACATGAATAACATACCACATATACATTAAATAAACTATATTTTTCCAACAGACTCCTGTGTCTTGTTTTTTTTTAAAGGTGTAAATTATCAGCTAAACCAATAAAATATCAATCTGTTAAAACATCACTGCGGCTTTTTTTATGTCACCACCTGAATGGTATCACAAATATCTGTTACTTGTCCATAGCAAAATACTAACTAGCCGTTGTCTTCTGCTCTTCCCGGCGCCACTTCGATCCCATTCCGCAATCCTGTGACTGCAGTTACTGACTACTGACATCGTTCTGACTCTCAAAGACTTAAATTAGGAAGAGACTTCCGGTCCTTCCAGCAAACACTGGAGAAATTTGTCAGGTCACAACTAGCAGAACAGATCCAGAGCAGCCCCAAGAACAGAAGAAGAAGACGGCGGTTGGTAAGTGTTCAACTACAGGCAGGAACCAGTGATGAGCGAGTGTGCTCGTTACTCGAGTTTTCCGAGCATGCTCGGATGTTCTCCGAGTATTTTGGGCATGCTCATAGATTATGTTTGTGTCCCCACAGCCGCATAATTTGCGGCTGATAGACAGCCTGAATACATGTGGGGATTCCCTAACAAACAGGCAATGCCTGCATGTGTTCAGGTAGTCTAGCAGCCGCAAATCATGCAGCTTCGGGGACTCAAACATAATCTACGAGCACGCCCAAGATACTCGAAGAACACCCGAGCATGCTCGGAAGACTCGAGTAACGAGCACACTCACTCATCACTAGCAGGAACCTTACAATAGTGATAACACTCCATGAATGAAATAAAAACAACAACATTGGAGTGGTGCTTTAAGGTCCCTTTCCATGACCGATCAGTAGTGGAGGAACAAACTGATTTGATTGCATGTGCGGGAAAAACAAAATTGCCAGCAGCACATCGCTTCATGCAAGTGGGCTTTACTGTCTTAAAAATCCATATTGCATGAGGAGAATGATTCTACTAAAAATCGTTCTGCGCCCATATAGTTTGTATCTTTTTTTGTGAATAGGCCTTTAAACCAGCACTATTCTGCGTGTTTGAATGAAACTTTGTGCTAGAGACACACCATGCATTGTTTTAACCCTTTCGCGACCCTGGGATTATCTGTTTTGGCATTTTTGCCTTTTTCTTTCCCTTTTGATGAAAATCAACGAATATCCCAAAATAAAAGAAGAAAAGTGATTCCAAAAAATCGCAAATGACTAATTGTTTTAGCCCACACAATTTTTGCCAATCTGAAAAGCATAGCGACTTACAGTGGGAATTTAATTACCCTAAAGAGAAAAATAAAGAATATAGACATAAGTTACAAATATGTATCAAAAGTATAAACATAAATCTACACTATACAAGCCTGAGGGCTCTGTGACATTGCAAACTTTTATCTTTTACTCCAAAATCACGTGTTTTTGGTGAGTGTAGTCCAAATACAGATAAAATCTTAACGGAAAACTGGCAAAGCGGCCATACTATATTACTGACAGACACAAGGAATTGAAAATGCACAGCATAAGGCCGGCGTCACACTTGGCGTAAGACAATACGGTCCGTTTTTTACGGCCGTAATACGGAGAAATGTTCCCAAAATATTGATCCGTAGTCAGGATGTGTCAGCGTATTTTGCGCATGGCATCCTCCGTATGTAATCCGTATGGCATCCGTACTGCGAGATTTTCTCGCAGGCTTGCAAAACCGACATCTAATGGATTTATGTGCTCAAATGTTCGGGAAAACATATATACAGTATATATATATATATATATATATATATATATATATATATATATATATATATATATATATATATATGTCATTGAGACACATAAATATATATTCTGTGAAAAGCCAGTAATTCAATTGCCGGCTTTTCATTTCTCCTGCCTAAACCCGACAGGATATGAGACATGGTTTACATACAGTAAACCATCTCATATCCCCTTTTTTTGCATATTCCACACTACTAATGTTAGTAGTGTGTATGTGCAAAATTTCAGCGCTGTAGCTCCTAAAATAAAGGGTTAAATGGCGGAAAAAATTGGCGTGGGCTCCCGCGCAATTTTCTCCGCCAGAATGGTAAAGCCAGTGACTGAGGGCAGATATTAATAGCCAGGAGAGGGTCCATGGTTATTGGCCCCCCCGTGGCTAAAAACATCTGCCCCCAGCCACCCCAGAAAAGGCACATCTGGAAGATGCGCCTATTCTGGCACTTGGCCACTCTCTTCCCACTCCCTGTAGCGGTGGGATATGGGGTAATGAAGGGTTAATGCCACCTTGCTATTGTAAGGTGACATTAAGCCAGATTAATAATGGAGAGGCGTCAATTATGACACCTATCCATTATTAATCCAATAGTACGAAATGGTTAATAAAACACACACACATGATTACAAAGTATTTTAATGAAATAAACACACAGGTTGTTTTAAAGGGAACCTATCACCCCGTTTTTTTCGGTATGAGATAAAAATACTGTTAAATATGGCCTGAGCTGTGCATTACAATAGTGTAGTTTGTGGACCCCGATTCCCCACCTATGCTGCCGAAATACGTTACCAAAGTAGTCATTTTCGCCTGTCAATCAGGCTGGTCAGGTCGGATGGGCGTGGCTTCTTCCCCCAGATATTGCGTAGTTTTCCGTTGGTGGCGTAGTGGTGTGCGCATGTCCAACGTCCCCAATCCTGCACGGGGGGGTGAAAATAGCAGCGATGTCCGTTATTCCATTGGTGGTCGGTGGGCGCGGCCATCTTCCTTTGGCCGCGCGTGCGCAGAAGCGGCGCTCTGCTGGCCGCGGCTTCAGGAAAATGGCCGCCGCGATCTCCATCTGCGCACGCGTGGCATCCCGCGGCCATTTTCCTGAAGCCGCGGCCAGCAGAGCGCCGCTTCTGCGCACGCGCGGCCAAAGCAAGATGGCCGCGCCCACCGACCACCAATGGAATAACGGACATCGCTGCTATTTTCACCCCCCCGTGCAGGATTGGGGACCTTGGACATGCGCACACCACTACGCCACCAACGGAAAACTACGCAATATCTGGGGGAAGAAGCCACGCCCATCCGACCTGACCAGCCTGATTGACAGGCGAAAATGACTACTTTGGTAACGTATTTCGGCAGCATAGGTGGGGAATCGGGGTCCACAAACTACACTATTGTAATGCACAGCTCAGGCCATATTTAACAGTATTTTTATCTCATACCGAAAAAAACGGGGTGATAGGTTCCCTTTAATATTTTATTGCTCTCTCAATCCATTTGCAAACCCTCGCTTGGCAAAATAATAAACGCACAAGATACATACCCTCAGATGAACCGTCACGTCCCACAAGGTAATCCATCTGAAGGGGTTAATTATTTTACAGCCATGAGCTGTGCTAATGCACTCGCTCGTGGTTGTAATCCCCGGGGAATGAAGGCAATCTGAGTGATCTGTACTTACATTGAGTTGCGGTGATGCGCCCTCTGGTGGATGAACTGGTGGGAACTTTTCCAAGGCTGCAGTTCATGAGTTCATCCACCAGAGGGCGCCTCACCGCAACTCAATGTAAGTACAGATCACTCAGATTGTCTTCATTCCCCAGGGATTACAACCACGAGCGAGTGCATTAGCACAGCTCATGGCTGTAAAATAATTAACCCCTTCAGATGGATTACCTCGTGGGACGTGACGGTTCATCTGAGGGTATGTATCTTGTGCGTTTATTATTTTGCCAAGCGAGGGTGTTGCTGATGGATTGAGAGAGCAATAAATTATTAAAACAACCTGTGTGTTCATTTCATTAAAATACTTTGTAATCATGTGTGTGTTTTATTAACCATTTCGTACTATTGGATTAATAATGGATAGGTGTCATAATTGACGCCTCTCCATTATTAATCTGGCTTAATGTCACCTTACAATAGCAAGGTGGCATTAACCCTTCATTACCCCATATCCCACTGCTACAGGGAGTGGGAAGAGAGTGGCCAAGTGCCAGAATAGGCGCATCTTCCAGATGTGCCTTTTCTGGGGTGGCTGGGGGCAGATGTTTTTAGCCACGTGGGGGCCAATAACCATGGACCCTCTCCTGGCTATTAATATCTGCCCTCAGTCACTGGCTTTACCATTCTGGCGGAGAAAATTGCGCGGGAGCCCACGCCAATTTTTTCCGCCATTTAACCCTTTATTTTAGCAGCTACAGCGCTGACATGTTGCACATACACACTACTAACATTAGTAGTGTGGAATATGCAAAAAAAAAGGGGATATGATGGTCTACTGTATGTAAACCATGTCTCATATCCTGTCGGGTTTAGGCAGGAGAAATGAAAAGCCGGCAATTGAATTACCGACTTTTCACTAACACCGCTGCGTATTTCTCGCAAGTCACACTGCTGGTCCATGTGGAATCCGTATTTTTCTCGCCCCCATAGACTTTCATTGGCGATTTTTTTGCGCAATACGCTGACAAACGCAGCATGCTGCGATTTTGTACGGCCGTAGAAAGCCGTATAATACTGAACCGTAATATACGGCTGATAGGAGCAGCCCCATTGAGAATAATTGTGCCGTTTATTTGGCGAGTTTTACGGACGTATTTTCTGCACTCTTACGTCCGTAAAACTCGCTAGTGTGATGCCGGCCTAAAAAGCATGGTGGCAACTACATGTACAACAGATATGAAAAGGGTTAATTTAGTGTGTTGGGGAACAGACTCACTTCCACAGAGAAATGATATCTAGTTCCTATGGATAAAGTATCTTCAAATGTCAGCCGTTATATCTCACTGAAGCATGTGAGGCATTTGGCATTAAACAGGTGCCCACTGCACTGAGTAATGTACTTATAAGATATCAAAAAGCGGGCATGGAAATGAATGGAAGCTGAACATACTGCTTATACTGAAAAAAAGGAAACTGGAAGCCAATGTGAAAAAGATCATGGTTCACTTATCATTCATGTAACATACCCAAATAATCTTCACATAATATGCCAGGGATTAAGTCTGAAAGAAGCACGCCTATGAAAGTTTGTATCCTCTTAAGATATTGCAATCATCATATTATATAGAACTGTGTACTTACAATTGCTAATTTTGCCTTTCAACCCAGCTAATTCTTCTCTAGCTGAATCCTTCTAAGCTCTATGTAGAAACAGGAGGTCAATTTTCTCTGCACAAGTCATGAGTCACTGCAAAAGTCTATGGCAGGGGGGAAGGAGGAAGCAACTGGGTTAGGAGTTAAGAGGGGGATGATAAATGCAGGAACAAGAGACTTCCTGTTTCTACATAGAGCAGAGAAAAGAGAATAATTAACTGGGTTGAAAGGCAAAATGAGCAATTGTAAGTACAAAGTGCTATGTAATATGATGACTGCAATATAGAAAGAGGATAAAAACTTTGATGGGAGGAGGAGAGCTTGTTTAATACTAACTTTCGTATGTTTCTTCATAGGCTACAACTAGGCGCATCACAAATGAATTAAAAGAGTATTCCTATAAAAATGTCCTCAAACATGCCAGATAGAGGATGAGATTACTGGAAATTCAAGAGCTTTGTGCTCATGTGAACGATCATTATAGAGCAGCGTTTTCTTGTGGCCACGACAAGCCACAACATGGTGACATCTTGGTCTCACCACTGGTTAAAGAAAATGGCAAAAAATGTATATTTTATTTTTCTCAGACATCAAGCACAAAAAATCAATCTATATACAGTGGGGCAAAAAAGTATTTAGTCAGCAATAGTGCAAGTTCCACCACTTAAAAAGATGAGAGGCATCTGTAATTTACATCATAGGTAGACCTCAACTATGGGAGACAAACTGAGAAAAAAAAATCCAGAAAATCACATTGTCTGTTTTTTTATCATTTTATTTGCATTTTATGGTGGAAAATAAGTATTTGGTCAGAAACAAACAATCAAGATTTCTGGCTCTCACAGACCTGTAACTTCTTCTTTAAGAGTCTCCTCTTTCCTCCACTCATTACCTGTAGTAATGGCACCTGTTTAAACTTGTTATCAGTATAAAAAGACACCTGTGCACACCCTCAAACAGTCTGACTCCAAACTCCACTATGGTGAAGACCAAAGAGCTTTCAAAGGACACCAGAAACAAAATTGTAGCCCTGCACCAGGCTGGGAAGACTGAATCTGCAATAGCCAACCAGCTTGGAGTTAAGAAATCAACAGTGGGAGCAATAATTAGAAAATGGAAGACATACAAGACCACTGATAATCTCCCTCGATCTGGGGCTCCACGCAAAATCCCACCCCGTGGAGTCAGAATGATCACAAGAACGGTGAGCAAAAATCCCAGAACCACGCCGGGGACCTAGTGAATGAACTGCAGAGAGCTGGGACCAATGTAACAAGGCCTACCATAAGTAACACACTACGCCACCATGGACTCAGATCCTGCATTGCCAGACGTGTCCCACTGCTTAAGCCAGTACATGTCCGGGCCCGTCTGAAGTTTGCTAGAGAGCATTTGGATGATCCAGAGGAGTTTTGGGAGAATGTCCTATGGTCTGATGAAACCAAACTGGAACTGTTTGGTAGAAACACAACTTGTCGTGTTTGGAGGAAAAAGAATACTGAGTTGCATCCATCAAACACCATACCTACTGTAAAGCATGGTGGTGGAAACATCATGCTTTGGGGCTGTTTCTCTGCAAAGGGGCCAGGACGACTGATCCGGGTACATGAAAGAATGAATGGGGCCATGTATCGTGAGATTTTGAGTGCAAACCTCCTTCCATCAGCAAGGGCATTGAAGTTGAAACGTGGCTGGGTCTTTCAACATGACAATGATCCAAAGCACACCGCCAGGGCAACGAAGGAGTGGCTTCGTAAGAAGCATTTCAAGGTCCTGGAGTGGCCTAGCCAGTCTCCAGATCTCAACCCTATAGAAAACCTTTGGAGGGAGTTGAAAGTCCGTGTTGCCAAGCGAAAAGCCAAAAACATCACTGCTCTAGAGGAGATCTGCATGGAGGAATGGGCCAAAATACCAACAACAGTGTGTGGCAACCTTGTGAAGACTTACAGAAAACGTTTGACCTCTGTCATTGCCAACAAAGGCTATATTACAAAGTATTGAGATGAAATTTTGTTTCTGACCAAATACTTATTTTCCACCATAAAATGCAAATAAAATGATAAAAAAAACAGACAATGTGATTTTCTGGATTTTTTTTTCTCAGTTTGTCTCCCATAGTTGAGGTCTACCTATGATGTAAATTACAGACGCCTCTCATCTTTTTAAGTGGTGGAACTTGCACTATTGCTGAATGACTAAATACTTTTTTGCCCCACTGTATATAATTGTCTAAGAGGTACTTCTGTCTGTTTGTCTGTAACTTCCGTAACGGAAATCCCGGGTTGCTGATTGGTCGTGGCCGGCCGCGACCAATCAGTGATATTGGGGAGGGATTTAAACACCGCTTCACTTTTTACTATTGATGCTGCCTACACAGCATCAATAGTAAAAACATATAATTTTAAAAATAATAATTAAAAAACCCATTATATTCTCACCTTCCGGCGTCCACGGCACCCTTTCCCGCTCCTCGCGACGCTCCGGTCCCAAGAATGCATTGCAGCAATGACTCGAGATCACGTAGCAGTCTCGCGAGATGATGTAGCGGTCTCGCGAGACCGCTACATGATCACGGGTTATTGCCGCAAGGCATTACTGGGAACGGAGCGTCACGAGGAGCATCGCTAAAGGCCTGGGCTGGATCCAGGGGCCGCCGGAAGCTGAGTATATAACTATTTTTTATTTTAATTGTTTTTTTAACAGGGATATGGTGCCCACACTGCTATATACTACGTGGGCTGTGTTATATACTATGTGGGCTATGTTATATACTGCGTGGGGTGTGTTATATACTGCATGGGCTGTGTTATATACTACGTGGCATGTGCTATATACTACATACATATTCTAGAATACCCGATGCGTTAGAATCGGGCCACCATCTAGTATAACATAATTGTAGAAAAAGGCGTGGATCAAACATCCAAAATTTATATATTGATCTAAGCAAAAATTTACAAAACTGAACATGAGGATTTTAACATTCTGGTCAGATTATATGAAAGCAACTGACATGTCATGGTCAACTGTTGTGAATTCCGCTCTTGGGCTCCCTCCGGTGGTTGTAAGTGGCACTTTTGTGAGTTCTGCTCTTGGGCTCCCTCCTGTGGTTTTGAGTGGTATGGCTGCTTCTTGGATTTAGCATCAGCAGCTGCTTCCACTGATCGTCTTTCTGGCTCAGCTATTTTAGTCTGGCTTTATCCCTCATTCAATGCCAGTTGTCAATTGTTCCTGCTTGGAGCCACAGCTCTTTTGGATTTCTCTGACACTCTGACCAGTTCAGCAAAGATAAGTCCTTGCTTGTCCATTTGCAGTCCACTTGTTGTGGACTTATTGTTCAGCACATTTTATGTTTTTTCTCTTTAGTCCAGCTTATCAGTATGGATCTGTTCAGCTAAGCTGGAAGCTCTGGGCAGCAGATTTTGCCCTCCACACCTTTAGTCAGGTGTGGAGATTTTTACATTCTCTGCGGTGGACTTTTTCTAGTTTTTATTACTGACCGCACAGTGTTCTGTCCTGTACTATCTATCTAGCTAGAAGTGGCCTCCTTTGCTACATCTTGTTTCATTCTACGTATGTCATTTCCCTCTCCACTCACAGTCATTATTTGTGGGGGGCTTTCCTATCCTTTGGGGATTTTCTCTGAGGCAAGATAGCTTTCCTGTTTCTATCTTTAGGGGTAGTTAGTCCTCAGGCTGTGACGAGGTGTCTAGGGAGTGACAGGAACATCCCACGGCTACTTCTAGTGTTGTGTTGAGATCAGGAACTGCGGTCAGTATAGTTACCACCTGCTCAGAGCTCATCGCATGTCGCTCCTAAATCACCAGTCCATAACAGTCAACCTTCTAGTGGTTACCAGACCTTAACCCCTTATCGAACAGAGGTATTTTTGGTTTTGGATTTTCATTTTTTGCTCCCCTTCTTCCCAGAGCCACAACTATTTTTATTTTTTAGTCAAAATGGCCATGTGATGTCTTGTTTCTTGTAGTACTTTTGAATGACAATATTGGTTATACCATGTTGTTTACTCGAAAATGGGAAACAAATTCCAAATACGGTGAAATTGCAAAAAAGTGCAAACCCACTTGGGTGGTTCTTTTTCACCATGTTCACTAAATGCTAAAACTAACCTGACAGTATGTTTCTCCAGATCATTGCAAGTTTATAGACACCAAACATGTCTAGGTTCTTTTTTAAGTGGTGAAATAAAATTCAAATGTTTGTTAAAAAAATTGCGCCATTTTCCAATACCGACAGTGTCTCCATTTCTCATGATCTTGGGTTGGGTGAGGGTTTTTTTTTGGCGCGCCGAGCTGACTTTTTAATTATATCATTTTGGTGCAGATATGATCTTTTGATCGCCTGTTATTGCATTTTAACGTAATGTTGCGGCCACCAAAAAATTTCATTCTGGAGTTTAGAATTTATTTCTTGTTACGCCGTTTAGCGATCAGGTTGATTCTTTTGTTGATATTGATAGATCAGGCGATTCTGAATTCGGTGATACCAAATATGTGTATGTTTGTACAGTATATACACTCACCGGCCACTTTATTAGGTACACCATGCTAGTAACGGGTTGGACGCCCTTTTGCCTTCAGAACTGCCTCAATTCTTCGTGGCATAGATTCAACAAGGTGCTGGAAGCATTCCTCAGAGATTTTGGTCCATATTGACATGATGGCATCACACAGTTGCCGCAGATTTGTCGGCTGCACATCCCAAAGATGCTCCATACAAGGCAGGATGGATCTATGCTTTCATGTTGTTTACGCCAAATTCTGACCCTACCATCCGAATGTCGCAGCAGAAATCGAGACTCATCAGACCAAGCAACGTTTTTCCAATCTTCTACTGTCCAATTTCGATGAGCTTGTACAAATTGTAGCCTCGGTTTCCTGTTCTTAGCTGAAAGGAGTGGTACCCGGTGTGGTCTTCTGCTGCTGTAGCCCATCTGCCTCAAAGTTCGACGCACTGTGCGTTCAGAGATGCTCTTAGGCCTACCTTGGTTGTAACGGGTGGCGATTTGAGTCACTGTTGCCTTTCTATCAGCTCGAACCAGTCTGCCCATTCTCCTCTGACCTCTGGCATCAACAAGGCATTTCCGCCCACAGAACTGCCGCTCACTGGATTTTTTTTCTTTTTCGGACCATTCTCTGTAAACCCTAGAGATGGTTGTGCGTGAGAATCCCAGTAGATCAGCAGTTTCTGAAATACTCAGACCAGCCCTTCTGGCACCAACAACCATGCCACGTTCAAAGGCACTCAAATCACCTTTCTTCCCCATACTGATGCTCGGTTTGAACTGCAGGAGATTGTCTTGACCATGTCTACATGCCTAAATGCACTGAGTTGCCGCCATGTGATTGGCTGATTAGAAATTAAGTGTTAACAAGTAGTTGGACAGGTGTACCTAATAAAGTGGCCAGTGAGTGTATATATATATATATATATATATATATATATATATAATTTGAAAAAAAATAACTTTTTGCATTTTTCAATAATCTCCATGGGAGTCTAGAAGCTGCCATAAACCGATCGGCTCTGCTACATGCAGGCAATGATGAGATCGCCTGTATGTAGCAGAATTGCTGACTTGCTTTGAGCGCCGACCACCGGCTGGCACCTGCGTGCAGAAGGTTTTTTTTATCTTCAGTATGTACAGGTATTTATTATGCAAATTAGGGAGCAGGTCAGTGAGGGATCAGTAACCTTTCAGCAGTCTGTATTATGAATAGCTAATCAGAGCACCACATAAAGCCCCGCCCACAGGCTGCCACGGGGCACAGGCATATCATTGACGAAAAACAGAAAATAAAGGTTAAACAACAACCACAAGACAGATTTCATCAACCAAGGTATCATTTTAAATCAGTATTATGGGGCCAGCCTACTGTCTGTAGGTTACTGTGCACAATCCTGCTGACAGGTTCCCTTTAAGCTGGATATGCATACATTTAGTGAATGGAGAACAGCAAGTTAGACTCATAGGCTACATTTATCCTGCCTTTTCTCACTGTCATTGTATGGTATCTGCTGAAGCCAACATTCTTTCTGCTAAATATGGTGGCTCTATAATCTGCATGACACTTTTGCATTCTATGATGATGACAGATATTCACCTTGAAAATAAGTACAGGAACTGTATAGAGAGTACTTAGTGTTAGCAATAATGCTATTCATCCATTAATGTGAGCAGCTGCTCACATTCCACAAATCCAAGTTTTATATATATATATATACATATAGATATATATATATATATATATATATATATATATATAGGCTATATCATAATTAATACAATACTATGAAATGATAAATACTGTTCTGAAACTATTGAATTAAATGTATACATGACACAAAAATGAATAGGTGATAGATTATAATAGGAGTTTCTATATTTTGCATATGTGCCAGTCTGACAGGCAGTCACTAAGTTTTGCGGGCTTGTAAATCTTTATAGGTGGAGCGAAGTTAGAAATAACTTTTTATAGCCCCTTAGGCAACATATCTGGAGAGTGCTGGTCTAATGGATGAGTGCAAATATCATCTATACAGTTATTACCAATTATCACAAAGTTTTATTTATTTTTTTACAAGGAAGCAAGTATGATTTTAAAGGAATCTGTCACCCGGATTTGAACCCCCAAACTATTTACAGTGTATTACAGAACACCCCTCACATTTTTGTAAATATTTTATATCTTTTTATGGGACAACACTTAAGGCATGAAACTTTGACACAATGTAAAGTAGTCAGTGTACAGCTTGTATTAGGCCACACGGTCTGTATTTGGTCAGTATTTTACATGTAACCAAAACCAGAAGTGGGTGAAAAACGCAGAAGTGGTGACGTGTTTCTATTATACTTTTCCTCTGATTGTTCCACTCCTGATTTTATCTTAAAAATACTGATGTAAAATACTGACCAATTACTAAACATGTAAATGTGGCTTGTAAATTTGGTTCCAGATAAATAACTCAACATACAGCCATTATTGTCTAAACCGCTGTCAAGAACAGTGAGTACACCTACCGTATAAGTGAAAATGGCTAATTGCGCACAATTAGCCATTTTCCCTCCCTAGTGTCATGTGACTCTTTAGTGTTACAAGGTCTCAGGTGTGAATGGGGAGGAGATGTGTTAACTTTGGTGTTCTCGCTCTCACACTCTCTCACACTGGTCACTGTAAGTTCAATATGGCACCTCATGGCAAAAAACTCTCTGACGATCTGAAAAAAATTATTGCTGTACATAAAGATGGCCTAGGCTATAAGATGATTACCAACACCCTGACACTGAGCTGCAGTACAATATCCAAGACCATACAATGTTTTAACAGGGCAAGTTCCACTCAGAATTGGCCTCGCCATGGTCAACCAAAGTTGAGTGCACGTGCTCAGCATCATATCCAGAGATTGTCTTTTCAAAATAGACGTATGAGTGATGCCAGCATTGCTGCAGAGGTTAGAGGGGTGGGGGTCAACCTGACAGTGCTCAGACCATATGCCACACACTACATCACATTGGTCTGCATAGCTGTCAGAAGGAAGGCTTTTCTAAAGATGATTCACAAGAAAGCTCACAAACAATTTGCTGAAGACAAGCAGACTAAAAATATGGATTACTAGAACCATGTCCTGTCGTCTGTTGAGTCCAAGATAAACGTATTTGCAGCGCCCCAGAGTCCTGGTCGTTGCAGTACTGATGCCCCGCCGCTAAGGATGGTGATGGTACGTCTGATGGCACTGAAGGAGTTCACCTGACCAGGTATCACAGACACCAATACACTTCACAGTCTGGCCTCCAGGGGGAGCTAAGGGTGCTATGTATTAGGCCACTCCTGACAATCTGGTAAAACTGGGGGTTAGATAGAAAGTGAGACAGAAAGCTGACTGGGTTGGAACCAGGCAACATCCTGTGGCAGAGGGTGTTGCAGGGGAAGATTCAGGGGGGTCCCTGTCAGGGGTGGGATCCTGACAGAGGCCTAGCGAATAGAAAGAACGTTACGGGACCGCTCCTGCACTTCATTGCGGCGGTACCCCAAGAAAGGACAAGAAGCGAGGTTTATTGTGAAGAGTGAGAAACGAGATCAAAGCAACAAGGAGAAAACACCAGTAGGAGTCGTGCTGTAAGATCGAGGCAACATCCTACTGAGGCGCGTAGCCGGTGGCCGGAAACGCCGAGGAAGTACTGTCTCCAAGCCCTACTTCAAACCAACGGCAGGACAGTCAGTTATAGGTGGGCTGTCTCACCTAAATCACCTAAGCAGACATAGGGGGCAACAGTGGGAGAGGGGCGACTCTAGGGTCCCGGAAGAACTCCAGGCCTACCCGTCATATGGGTGCGTCCTAGCCATATCATCTGGGGGATGGAGAAGAACATCAGAAGCAGTTGTGAGGGAACATCAGAAACAGACACAACAGTTGTGAGGACTATCCCGTGGTGCTCAGCAGGGAAGGACTACAACACACAAGCGCTAGAAGGAAGGCACAGATTTCCACCTGCAAAGGGAACTCTGGAGGTGCCATCGGACCGGCCGGTCTCAGATAGCCCTGTTAACCGTACTCTCGATTGAGGATCCTGAAGCCTCCAGTATAGAGGTAAAGAGACTGCAACCCTGTGTCCTCGTTACTCATCGCACCCTGCACTGCACACTATCACTCTCAACTTTCATTGGACGCCCCTCAGCGGGGTTACGGACCGGGTCTAGCCACCGTGACAATCCCAGAACCGAGACAGAGAGGCCCGGTACCGGGAACCCCTCGGCCCTGCGACAGTGGGGGCGCTCCAAATTCATTTCAGATGGTGTCAAGCGGGTGTGGCGGCTATCAGGTGAGGAGTGCAAATACAAGTGCTTCTTGCCTACAGTCAAGCATGGTGGTGGGAGTGTCCTGGTTTGGTACTGTGAGTGCTGCCGGCTGTGGAGAGCTACAGTTCCTTGAGGGTACCATGAATGCCAGTGCAGCGCCCCAGTGTCCTGGTCATTGCAGTAATGTTATTTTCCTCTAGGGGAGAGTGATGTTATGTTTGGAGGCAAAGAAGGACAACTGCATCCAGGTATCAAAACATGCAACACATTTCACACTCCAGGCCGCCAGGGGGAGCTCTTGCTCCTATTTATTAGGTCACTCCCCACATAGGTAAAACTGGTTGCCTGTAGGAAAAGTTAGTTAGTTGCTGGCTGAGCTCAGCTCAGGTAGTTGGTCCCTGACAGGGGTGGGATCCCGTCAGACGAAGGAGAAAGGACACGGAGCTGTGCATGCCCTCAGAGCTGCAGCTCCCAGAAAGAGACATCGAAGGCAGAACTGTATTGTAGTGAACGTGAAGGAAATCGTAGCAAAGGAGTGGATACCAGAAGGGGACCAGCTCTACACAGGCTGCCTCCTTGTGAGGCACAAAATCCAGGTAGCCGGAACACCGAGGGAGTAATGACCTTTATGCCTTGCTCCAGAGACCGGCAGGACAGCTAATTTCATGTTACCTGTCCGCCCTACACCCAGGAGGCATGGTGGCACCCCTTAGAGGCTGGGGCATGATAGAGTCCCTATAAACTGCCTCAAGCCACCAGTCATACGGGTTTGTCCTATCCTATACGGGACAGAGAGAGACATTACATCTGTGAGGACCTTATGTCAAGCCATAGGCAGTAAGGAACTACAACACTGCAGTGCAAGGGAAGGCTACTGATTTCCAGCTGGACAAGGGGACTCTGGACTTGCCTCCAAACCGACCAGACTCTGCCTGCCCAGTGATCTGGTGCCTTGGACTGTGGATGCTGAAGTCTCCAGTAAAGGTAAAGAGACTGCAACCTTGTGTCCTCGTTCTTCTCTGTGCCTCTCACCATCCACTATCTACATACTGGGAAGCCCTGGGGATATATATGATGTGGATGAAAGTGGAAATAAAGTCTTTAACGGATGATTCGTGATGCCACCTGTAGTGTTCGCCCAGGATGGTCGATGCTGCGTAAAGGGACCTCTGGGGCTGATGTTAATGCAACTTGGATGGTTCTGCTCTCCGCAGGTAGAGTGGGGCACCAGGGCTACCTGGTTCAGTTGGTAGGGGATGGTAAATGATGGGGTGCAGGACTGAGGGCACAGGTAATGATTGAGGAACACAAGGGTAGCAGTTTCCTTTACCTTTTACTGATGAAATAAAGGTACAGTCCAAGGTACAAGTAGCAGGTGGTGTTGGGGTCCGAGCAGCCTGGAAACAGCTTGGGATCCACTTAGCCAGGTGGGTTCGGAGGCCTTTCCTCTGCGCTTTGTAATCTGACCCTTGCGGCCTGAAGCTCTGCACAAGTCCTCTCAGTGTCTGTACTCCCAACCCATATGGCTGACAGCCTGAGCCTGTCATGGGCACTGCCTTCTCACTGGCAGCCCCAAGCTCCTGACCTGCTGTGTTGCCTCCAGGTGTCAGTTGGGGTCAGGAGTAGTGATGAGCGAATATACTCGTTACTCAAGATTTCTTGAGCATGCTTGGGGGTCCTCCGAGTATTTTTTAGTGCTCGGATATTTAGTTTTTCTAACAGATGTAAATCATTCAGCTTCGGCAAGAAAAACTTAATCTCTGAGCACTAAAAAATACTTGAAGGACCCACGAGCATGCTCAATAAATCTTGAGTAATGAGTATATTCGCTCATTACTAGTCAGGAGACTTGGAATCTCCTGCCCTCCGTATTCGGTGGCTGGGTATGCAATCCTCTGACCACCATGGACTTCGGTGTCCGGTCTCTTTATCTGGGGGTGAGCCCAATCGCAGCTCCAGACCCCAGTCTCTTTCCTCAAGTCCTACCTTTCCCTTCAGTGTCTCACACTCAACTCTCTAACCCTGCCTACCAGAACTTATAGGAAAGCTACCCTGAAACTGGGTTTAGAGCTCCCCCTTCTGGTCTGGAGTTAGGAAGGTGTTGCATGTTTGTCTTACCTGCCAAGTGGATCCCTCCTTACCTCCAGGCATGACATCACCTCACCCGTGAGGAAGGCAATGCCATTGTGGCAACAGGACTCCTGGGGTGCCACATGTGCTTGTAGCTATTTCAAAGAGAAAGTCAAACAATGACCAGTCTATTCATCCATTACTGAGAAATCAGTGTTTGAATCTATTTGCAAATGAAGATGAGGAACTATTTATTGATTTTTAGAGCTGGAATGACAAAGGCTTCAGTTCTACAAATAGTTCCTCAGCCTCATTTGCATATAGATTAAAACGCTGATTTTTCATGGACTGAACAAGAAACAAGAAAAACATGCAAATTAAGGTAAAAAAAGTTAAAAAAAGCTCACAAACAATTTGCTGAAGACAAGCAGACTAAAAACATGGATTACTGGAACCATGTCCTGTGGTCTGTTGGTCCAAGATAAGCTTATTCATTTCAGATGGTGTCAAGTGGGTGTGGCAGCTATCAGGTGAGGAATGCAAAGACAAGTGTTTCTTGCCTACAGTCAAGCATGGTGGTGGGAGTGTCCTGGTTTGGTACTGTGAGTGTTGCCGGCTAGGGTTGAGCGAAACGGATCGTTCATTTTCATAAGTCGCCGACTTTTGGCAAAGTCGGCGTCTCATGAAACCGAGCCGATCCCAGCGTTGCATTGGCCATGCGGTACGCGACTTTCGCGCCAAAGTCGCGTTTCAATGATGCTAAAAGCGCCATTTCTCAGCCAATGAAGGTGGACGCAGAGTGTGGGCAGCATGATGACATAGATCTCAGTCCCCACTATCTTAGAGAAGGGCATTGCAGTGATTGGCTTGCTTTCTGCGGCGTCACAGGGGCTATAAAGGGGCGTTCCCGCCGACCGCCATCTTACTGCTGCTGATGTGAGCGTAGGGAGAGGTTGCTGCCGCTTCATCAGAAGCAGGGATAGTGATAGGCAGGGTACATGAAGCTGCAAACCGCTTGTGCTGTAGCGATTTCCACTGTCCAACACCACCTTTTGTTTGCAGGGACAGTGGAAGCTACATTTTTTTTCCTCAGCGCTGTCGCTCATTGGGCTGCCCTAGAAGGCTCCCTGACCCTGATAGCTGCGTTGCTGGGCCTGTGTGTGTACGACGCTGTGCAAACCAACTGCTTTTTTCAAAGCACAAATCCTGTTGTTCCTTCCTTTCTGCACAGCTATCTTGTGTGTTTGTCCACACTTTTGTGTGCAGCAGTCCTTTTTCTAGCTGCCTGCCATACTTTTCTGAGATAACTGCAGGGAGATAAATATTGGCAAGTCTGCCTCTGTGCCATTGCTGTGGGTGGCATCTCTCTCTCATTGTGTGGCACCGAAAACGAAAACCACTGTGTGATACTTGGCCATTTTTTTTTTTTGGCTACATTCTCCCTTTTCCAAAAAAAAAATTAGTGGGAGATAAATATTGGCAAGTCTGCCTCCGTGCCATTGCTGTGGGTGGCATCTCTCTCTCATTGTGTGGCACCGAAAAAACCACTGTGTGATACTTGGCCATTTTTTTTTTGGCTAAATTCTCCCTTTTCCAAAATAAAAATTAGTGGGAGATAAATATTGGCAAGTCTGCCTCTGTGCCATTGCTGTGGGTGGCATCTCTCTCTCATTGTGTGGCTCCGAAAAAACCACTGTATGATACTTGGCCATTTTTTTGGGGGGGGCTAAATTCTCCCTTTTCCAAAATAAAAATTAGTGGGAGATAAATATTGGCAAGTCTGCCTCCGTGCCATTGCTGTGGGTGGCATCTCTCTCTCATTGTGTGGCACCGAAAAAACCACTGTGTGATACTTTGCCATTTTTTTTTTTTTGGGGCTAAATTCTCCCTTTTCCAAAATAAAAATTAGTGGGAGATAAATATTGGCAAGTCTGCCTCCGTGCCATTGCTGTGGGTGGCATCTCTCTCTCATTGTGTGGCACCGAAAACCACTGTGTGATACTTGGCCAATTTTTTTGGGGGGGCTAAATTCTCCCTTTTCCAAAATAAAAATTAGTGGGAGATAAATATTGGCAAGTCTGCCTCCGTGCCATTGCTGTGGGTGGCATCTCTCTCTCATTGTGTGGCACCGAAAACCACTGTGTGATACTTGGCCATTTTTTTTTTTTGGCTAAATTCTCCCTTTTCCAAAATAAAAATTAGTGGGAGATAAATATAGGCAAGTCTGCCTCCGTGCCATTGCTGTGGGTGGCATCTCTCTCTCTCATTGTGTGCCACCGAAAACCACTGTGTGATACTTGGCCATTTTTTTTTTTTTGGGCTAAATTCTCCCTTTTCAAAAAAAAAATTAGTGGGAGATAAATATTGGCAAGTCTGCCTCCGTGCCATTGCTGTGTGTGGCATCTATCTCTCATTGTATGCCACCGAAAAGCACAGTGTAATACTGGGCCTTTTTGGGTTTTTTTGGTAAATTCTCCCTTTTCAAAAAAAAATAGTTAGTGGGAGATAAATATTGGCAAGTTTGCCTCCGTGCCAGTCCTGTGTGTGCCATCTGTCTCTCATTGTGTGCCACCGAAAAGCACTGTGTGATACTGGGCCTTTTTGTTTTTTTTGGGTAAATTCTCCCTTTAAAAAAAAAATTATTAGTGGGAGATAAATATTTACAAATCTGCCTCCGTGCCATTGCTGTGGGTGGCATCTCTCTCTCATTGTGTGCCACCGAAAAGCACTGTGTAATACTGGGCCTTTTTGGGTTTTTTTGGGTAAATTCTCCCTTTAAAAAAAAAAATTATTAGTGGGAGATAAATATTGGCAAGTCTGCCTCCGTGCCAGTCCTGTGTGTGGCATCTGTCTCTCATTGTGTGCCACCGAAAAGCACTGTGTAATACTGGGCCTTTTTGTTTTTTTGGGTAAATTCTCCCTTTTCAAAAAAAAATAGTTAGTGGGAGATAACTATTGGCAAGTCTGCCTCCGTGCCAGTCCTGTGTGCGCATCTGTCTCTCATTGTGTGCCACCGAAAAGCACTGTGTAATACTTGGCCATTTTGTTTTTTTTGGGTAAAATCTCCCTTTAAAAAAAAAATAGTTAGTGGGAGATAAATATTGGCAAGTCTGCCTCCGTGCCAGTCCTGTGTGTAGCATCTGTCTCTCATTGTGTGCCACCAAAAAGCACTGTGTAATACTGGGCCTTTTTGGTTTTTTGGGGTAAATTCTGCCTTTTCAAAAAAAAATAGTTAGTGGGAGATAAATATTGGCAAGTCTGCCTCCGTGCCAGTCCTGTGTGTGCCATCTGTCTCTCATTGTGTGCCACCGAAAACCAGTGTGTGATACTTGCCCATTTTTTTTGTTTTTGGGTACATTCTCCCTTTTCAAAAAAAAATAATTAATGGGAGATAAATATTGGCAAGTCTGCTTGAGTGCTGCTCCTGTGTGTGCCATCTGTCTCAAATTATTGGGGCACAGAAAACCTAGTGTGTAACATTGGGCCTGATTTTCCTTTCAGTGTCAGGCACATATAAAGGTATATATAAATCCTACAGAAGTTTGAGTTCAACTTATAAGTTGTTTTACAGTAACAAATAGCGTTACTTTGGTTACGTTTTGCAAACAATGAGGAAGTCTAGTGGCAGAGGTCGTGGCAAGTGGGCGGTCATTGTCAGCTGGTAATGATGGTAGTGGTGGTGGAGCATCAGGCGGTCGTGGTAAAAGCAGTACAGCACCTAAGTCTCGAGTTGTTGAGCCAGGTTCGTTGTCTGGCTACACAAGGCCTCGAACGCTCTCTTTTCTGGGAGTAGGAAAACCACTTTTGAAGCCGGAGCAGGAGGAACAAGTATTGGCTTTCATTGCTCACTCTGCCTCTAGCTCTTTCGCCTCCTCCTCGGAAAGTTCCAAATGTCAGAGCAGTGCATCATCAGTGGATGCTCCCGGTCAGGAAAAAGTCGCTTCCTTGTGTCCTTCACCCAGAACAACAGTGAAGGATGCGTCAGTCGACACAACAGGTTACTCCATGGAGCTCTTTACACATACCTGTTGTGAATTTGGATTCTGGGCTCCCCCGGTGGCCACTTGTGGAATTGTACTTGTGTGCATCATCCCCTCTGTTCACCTGCCCCTATCAGGATGTGGGAGTCGCTATATAACCTTGCTCCTCTGTCAGTTTCATGCCGGTCAACAATGTAATCAGAAGCCTTTCTGTGCATGTTCCTGCTACTAGACAACTCCCTGCTAAGTTGGACTTTTGTCCTTGTGTGTTTTTGCATTTTGTTCCTGTTCACAGCTGCTGTTTCGTTACTGTGTCTGGAAAGCTCTTGTGAGCGGAAATTGCCACTCTGGTGTTATGAGTTAATGCTAGAGTCTTAAAGTAATTTCTGGATGGTGTTTTGATAGGGTTTTCTGCTGACCATGAAAGTGCCCTTTCTGTCTTCTTTCTATCTAGTAAGCGGACCTCGATTTTTGCTAAACCTATTTTCATACTACGTTTGTCATTTCATCTAAAATCACCGCCAATATATGTGGGGGCCTCTGTCTGCCTTTTGGGAAAATTTCTCTAGAGGTGAGCCAGGACTGTCTTTTCCTCTGCTAGGATTAGGTAGTTCTCCGGCTGGCGCTGGGCATCTAGGGATAAAAAAACGTAGGCATGCTACCCGGCCACTTCTAGTTGTGCGGCAGGTTTAGTTCATGGTCAGTATAGTTTCCATCTTCCAAGAGCTAGTTCTCATATATGCTGGGCTATGTTCTCTCGCCATTGAGAATCATGACAGTTTGACCGGCCCAAAAAAAAGGGTTAAATTACTGGCTGAGAAAGGAGAGAAAAAAGAAGTCTGCTACAATTTTTTTTTTTTTTTTTTTCCTCTAGTTCTGAGTGTGCTCTTAATTGAATCACTTGCTAGTCTGCCTATACTGCAGCCTTCCTCTCTTTCTCTCCTTCTTATCCTTGAATGGCTCTGTGTTCACCTGTTTCAAATGGATCTTCAGAGTGTAGCTACAGGTTTGAATAATCTCGCCACAAAGGTACAAAATTTGCAAGATTTCGTTGTTCATGCACCTATGTCTGAGCCTAGAATTCCTTTGCCTGAATTCTTCTCGGGGAATAGATCTCACTTTCAAAATTTTAAAAATAATTGCAAATTGTTTTTGTCCCTGAAGTCTCGCTCTGCCGGAGACCCTGCACAGCAGGTCAGGATTGTAATTTCCTTGCTCCGGGGCGACCCTCAAGACTGGGCTTTTGCATTGGCACCAGGGGATCCTGCGTTGCTCAATGTGGATGCGTTTTTTCTGGCCTTGGGGTTGCTTTATGAGGAACCTCATTTAGAGCTTCAGGCGGAAAAGGCCTTGATGTCCTTGTCTCAGGGGCAAGATGAAGCTGAAATATACTGCCAAAAATTCCGCAAATGGTCTGTGCTTACTCAGTGGAATGAGTGCGCCCTGGCGGCGATTTTCAGAGAAGGTCTCTCTGATGCCATTAAGGATGTTATGGTGGGGTTCCCTGTGCCTGCGAGTCTGAATGAGTCCATGACGATGGCTATTCAGATCGATAGGCGTCTGCGGGAGCGCAAACCTGTGCACCATTTGGCGGTGTCTACTGAGAAAACGCCAGAAAATATGCAATGTGATAGAATTCTGTCCAGAAGCGAGCGGCAGAGTTTTAGACGAAAAAATGGGTTGTGCTTCTATTGTGGTGATTCAACTCATGTTATATCAGCATGCTTTAAGCGTACTAAGAAGCCTGACAAGTCTGTTTCAATTAGCACTTTACAGTCTAAGTTTATTCTATCTGTGACCCTGATTTGTTCTTTGTCATCTATTACCGCGGACGCCTATGTCGACTCTGGCGCTGCTTTGAGTCTTATGGATTGGTCCTTTGCCAAACGCTGTGGGTATGATTTGGAGCCATTGGAGGCTCCGATACCTCTGAAAGGGATTGACTCCACCCCATTGGCTAGTAATAAACCACAATACTGGACACAAGTGACTATGCGTGTTAATCCGGATCACCAGGAGGTTATTCGCTTTCTGGTGCTGTATAATCTACATGATGTTTTGGTGCTGGGATTGCCATGGCTGCAATCTCATAACCCAGTCCTCGACTGGAGAGCTATGTCTGTGTTAAGCTGGGGATGTAAAGGAACTCATGGGGACGTACCTTTGGTTTCCATTTCATCATCTATTCCCTCTGAGATTCCTGAATTCTTGTCTGACTTTCGTGACGTTTTTGAAGAACCCAAGGTTGGTTCACTACCTCCGCACCGGGAGTGCGATTGTGCCATAGACTTGATTCCGGGTAGTAAATACCCTAAGGGTCGTTTATTTAATCTGTCTGTGCCTGAACACGCGGCTATGCGAGAATATATAAAGGAGTCCTTGGAAAAGGGACATATTCGTCCTTCGTCATCTCCCTTAGGAGCCGGTTTTTTCTTTGTGTCTAAGAAAGACGGCTCTTTGAGGCCGTGTATTGATTATCGACTTTTGAATAAAATCACGGTTAAATATCAATATCCGTTACCACTGCTTACTGATTTGTTTGCTCGTATAAAGGGGGCCAAGTGGTTCTCTAAGATTGATCTCCGTGGGGCGTATAATTTGGTGCGAATCAAGCAGGGGGATGAGTGGAAAACCGCATTTAATACGCCCGAGGGCCATTTTGAGTATTTGGTGATGCCTTTTGGTCTTTCAAATGCCCCTTCAGTCTTCCAGTCCTTTATGCATGACATTTTCCGCGATTATTTGGACAAATTTATGATTGTGTATCTGGATGATATTCTGATTTTTTCGGATGACTGGGACTCTCATGTCCAGCAGGTCAGGAGGGTTTTTCAGGTTTTGCGGTCTAATTCCTTGTGTGTGAAGGGTTCTAAGTGTGTTTTTGGGGTTCAAAAGATTTCCTTCTTGGGATACATTTTTTCCCCCTCTTCCATCGAGATGGATCCTGTCAAGGTTCAGGCTATTGGTGATTGGACGCAACCCTCTTCTCTTAAGAGTCTTCAGAAATTTTTGGGCTTTGCTAACTTTTATCGTCGATTTATTGCTGGTTTTTCTGATGTTGTAAAACCATTGACTGATTTGACTAAGAAGGGTGCTGATGTTGCTGATTGGTCCCCTGATGCTGTGGAGGCCTTTCGGGAGCTCAAGCGCCGCTTTTCTTCCGCCCCAGTGTTGCGTCAGCCTGATGTTGCTCTTCCTTTTCAGGTTGAGGTCGACGCTTCTGAAAACGGAGCTGGGGCGGTGTTGTCGCAGAGAAGTTCCGACTGCTCCGTGATGAGACCTTGTGCTTTTTTTTCCCGTAAATTTTCGCCCGCCGAGCGGAATTATGATATTGGGAATCGGGAGCTTTTGGCCATGAAGTGGGCTTTTGAGGAGTGGCGTCACTGGCTTGAGGGGGCCAGACATCAGGTGGTGGTATTGACTGACCACAAAAATTTAATTTACCTTGAGTCTGCCAGGCGCCTGAATCCTAGACAGGCGCGCTGGTCGTTGTTTTTCTCTCGGTTTAATTTTGTGGTGTCTTACCTACCGGGTTCTAAGAATGTTAAGGCGGATGCCCTTTCTAGGAGTTTTGAGCCTGACTCCCCTGGTAATTCTGAGCCCACAGGTATCCTTAAAGATGGAGTGATATTGTCTGCCGTTTCTCCAGACCTGCGGCGGGCCTTGCAGGAGTTTCAGGCGGATAGACCTGATCGTTGCCCACCTGGTAGACTGTTTGTTCCTGATGATTGGACCAGTAGAGTCATCTCTGAGGTTCATTCTTCTGCGTTGGCAGGTCATCCTGGAATCTTTGGTACCAGGGATTTGGTGGCAAGGTCCTTCTGGTGGCCTTCCCTGTCACGAGATGTGCGAGGCTTTGTGCAGTCTTGTGACGTTTGTGCTCGGGCCAAGCCTTGTTGTTCTCGGGCTAGTGGATTGTTGTTACCCTTGCCTATCCCGAAGAGGCCTTGGATGCACATCTCGATGGATTTTATTTCGGATCTGCCTGTTTCTCATAAGATGTCTGTCATCTGGGTGGTGTGTGACCGTTTCTCTAAGATGGTCCATCTGGTTCCCTTGCCTAAGTTGCCTTCTTCTTCCGAGTTGGTTCCTCTGTTTTTTCAAAATGTTGTTCGTTTGCATGGTATTCCGGAGAATATCGTTTCTGACAGAGGGACCCAATTCGTGTCTAGATTTTGGCGGGCATTCTGTGCTAGGATGGGCATAGATTTGTCTTTTTCGTCTGCTTTCCATCCTCAGACTAATGGCCAGACCGAGCGGACTAATCAGACCTTGGAGACATATTTGAGGTGTTTTGTGTCTGCGGATCAGGATGATTGGGTTGCTTTTTTGCCTTTGGCGGAGTTCGCCCTCAATAATCGGGCCAGCTCTGCCACCTTGGTGTCCCCGTTTTTCTGTAATTCGGGGTTTCATCCTCGATTTTCCTCCGGTCAAGTGGAATCTTCGGATTGTCCTGGAGTGGATGCTGTGGTGGAGAGGTTGCATCAGATTTGGGGGCAGGTGGTGGACAATTTGAAGTTGTCCCAGGAGAAGACTCAGCTTTTTGCCAACCGCCGTCGTCGTGTTGGTCCTCGGCTTTGTGTTGGGGACTTGGTGTGGTTGTCTTCTCGTTTTGTCCCTATGAGGGTTTCTTCTCCTAAGTTTAAGCCTCGGTTCATCGGCCCGTACAAGATATTGGAGATTCTTAACCCTGTGTCCTTCCGTTTGGACCTCCCTGCATCCTTTTCGATTCATAATGTTTTTCATCGGTCATTGTTGCGCAGGTATGAGGGTCCGGCTGTGCCTTCCGTTGAGCCTCCTGCTCCGGTGTTGGTTGAGGGTGAGTTGGAGTACGTTGTGGAAAAGATCTTGGACTCTCGTGTTTCCAGACGGAAACTCCAGTATCTGGTCAAATGGAAGGGATACGGTCAGGAGGATAATTCTTGGGTCACTGCCTCTGATGTTCATGCCTCCGATCTTGTCCGTGCCTTTCATAGGGCTCATCCTGATCGCCCTGGTGGTTCTGGTGAGGGTTCGGTGCCCCCTCCTTGAGGGGGGGGTACTGTTGTGAATTTGGATTCTGGGCTCCCCCGGTGGCCACTTGTGGAATTGTACTTGTGTGCATCATCCCCTCTGTTCACCTGCCCCTATCAGGATGTGGGAGTCGCTATATAACCTTGCTCCTCTGTCAGTTTCATGCCGGTCAACAATGTAATCAGAAGCCTTTCTGTGCATGTTCCTGCTACTAGACAACTCCCTGCTAAGTTGGACTTTTGTCCTTGTGTGTTTTTGCATTTTGTTCCTGTTCACAGCTGCTGTTTCGTTACTGTGTCTGGAAAGCTCTTGTGAGCGGAAATTGCCACTCTGGTGTTATGAGTTAATGCTAGAGTCTTAAAGTAATTTCTGGATGGTGTTTTGATAGGGTTTTCTGCTGACCATGAAAGTGCCCTTTCTGTCTTCTTTCTATCTAGTAAGCGGACCTCGATTTTTGCTAAACCTATTTTCATACTACGTTTGTCATTTCATCTAAAATCACCGCCAATATATGTGGGGGCCTCTGTCTGCCTTTTGGGAAAATTTCTCTAGAGGTGAGCCAGGACTGTCTTTTCCTCTGCTAGGATTAGGTAGTTCTCCGGCTGGCGCTGGGCATCTAGGGATAAAAAAACGTAGGCATGCTACCCGGCCACTTCTAGTTGTGCGGCAGGTTTAGTTCATGGTCAGTATAGTTTCCATCTTCCAAGAGCTAGTTCTCATATATGCTGGGCTATGTTCTCTCGCCATTGAGAATCATGACACATACCGTTCCTGGGTTAGACAGTGAAACAGTTAACAGGCCATGCCCATTAGAAGTTGAATCGGACATGGAGTGCACAGATGCACAGCCACAGCCAGATTACTATGCTGTTCCTTTCACTCAGACCAGAACATTGCCCTCGCAGTGTACTGAGGCAGAATCAAACCCAGCGGAGACTATGGTGCCCCGTCACGAACGCTATACCACTGGCTTACACGGTGACACAGACGAAGTTGCACACGACATAGAAGAGGAGGTCATAGATGACCCAGTTGTTGACCCCGATTGGCAGCCATTGGGGGAACAGGGTGCAGGCGGCAGTAGTTCAGAAGCGGAGGAGGAGGAGCCGCAGCAGGCATCAACATCACAACAGGTTCCATCTGCTGGGCCCGTATCTGGCCAAAAACGCGTGGCAAAACCAGTTGGAGGACAGCGTGGCCATCCGATTAAAGAAGCTCAATCTGCAATGCCTGAAAAGTTATCCGATAGTAGAAGAGTGCAGTCTGGCATTTTTTTAAACAACATCGAAATGATCAGCGCAAAGTCATCTGTCAAAAATGTTCAACTACCTTAAGCAAAGGTCAGAATCTTAAAAGTCTAAATACAAGTTGCATGCATAGACATTTATCCACCATGCATTTGCAAGCCTGGACTAACTACCAAACGTCCCTAAAGGTTGCAGCACCCTCGGCCAATGAAGCTAGTCAGCAACGCTACATCCCTTCCCTCACTGTAAACCCACCATTTCCCGCACCACCTGCAGTATCTGTGCAGCTTTCGTCGCCAGGTCAAAGAAGTCAGGGAATCGCCAGGTTTGCAGTAGGAAACACTGCATGTAGGGCACCGGCAAGAATACCATCTCCAACTCTCTCTTACTCACCCATGTCCACCGGCACCACCGCTAGTTCCACGATCTCCAGCTCTCCAGTCCAACTCACCCTACATGAGACTCTTGTTAGGAAAAGGAAGTACTCATCCTCGCATCCGCGTACACAGGGTTTGAACGCACACATTGCTAGACTAATCTCATTAGAGATGATGCCCTACCGGTTAGTTGAAAGTGAAGCTTTCAAAGCGCTGATGGACTACGCTGTACCACGCTACGAGCTACCCAGTCGGCACTTCTTTTCTAGAAAAGCCATCCCAGCACTCCAACAGCATGTTAAAGACCGCATCGTCCATGCACTCAGGCAGTCTGTGACTGCAAAGGTGCACCTGACAACAGATGCATGGACCAGTAGGCATGGCCAGGGACGTTACGTGTCCATCACGGCACACTGGGTGAATGTGGTGGATGCAGGGTCCACAGGGGACAGCAATATTGGGACAGTTTTGCCTAGCCCACGGTCAAGGAAAGAGTTGGCTGTAGGCGTTCGCCCCCCCTCCTCCTCTTCCTCATCCTCCTGCAGAAGCGAGAGCTCGTCCACAGACCGCAGTCGCACATCCACTCCATCCGCAGCTGCCACTGTTGCACACCAGGTGTGCCATTATGGGACCGCTAGTGGCAAGCGTCAGCAGGCTGTATTGGCAATGAAGTGTTTGGGCGACAACAGACACACCGCGGAAGTTCTGTCCGAGTTCTTGCAGAATGAAACTCAGTCATGGCTGGGCACTGTACATCTTGAGGCAGGCAAGGTAGTGAGTGATAACGGAAGGAATTTCATGGCTGCCATAGACCTTTCCCAACTGAAACACATTCCTTGCCTGGCTCACACCTTAAACCTGGTGGTGCAGTGCTTCCTGAAAAGTTACCCGGGGTTACCCGACCTGCTCCTCAAAGTGCGCAGACTTTGCTCGCATATCCGCCGTTCGCCCGTACACTCCAGCCGTATGCAGAACTATCAGCGGTCTTTGAACCTTCCCCAGCATCGCCTAATCATCGACATTGCAACAAGGTGGAACTCCACACTGCACATGCTTCAGAGACTGTGTGAACAGAGGCGTGCTGTTATGTTTTTGTGGGAGGATACACATACACGGGCAGGCAGTTGGATGGCAGACATGGAGTTGTCAGGTGTGCAGTGGTCGAAGCTACAAGACCTGTGTCAAGTCCTTCAGTGTTTTGAGGAATTCACATGGCTGGTTAGTGCAGACAACGCCATAATAAGCATGAGCATCCCCCTAATGCGTCTGCTGATGCAAAGTTTGACGCACATAAAGGAGCAGGCGTCTGCAGCCGAGGAAGAGGAAAGCCTTGATGACAGTCAGCCATTGTCTGGTCAGGGACGTGTTGAGGACGCGGTAGCGGGCGAAGAGGAGGAGGAGGACGAGGAGGATGATGGGGATGAGTACTTTTTGAATGAGGAAGCTTCTCCTGGGCCAACAGAAATTAGTGGCGTTGCAAGGCCGGGTTCTGTTTTTTTAAGGGAGACAAGTGACGTAGATTTGCCTGTAACTGCCCCTCCAACCAGCACAACCGCAGATTTGACAACTGGAACTTTGGCCCACATGGCGGATTATGCCTTACGTATCCTCAAAAGGGACACACGCATTATTAAAATGATGAGCGATGATGATTACTGGTTGGCCTGCATCCTTGACCCTCGCTATAAAGGCAAATTGCAAAATATTATGCCACATGAGAACCTCGAACAAATATTAGCAACCAAACAAGCTACTCTTGTAGACCGTTTGATTCAGGCATTCCCAGCACACAGCGCCGGTGATGGTTCTCACACAAGCTGCAGGGGGCTACATGGCAGAGGTGTTAGAGGTGCACAGATCAGAAGTGGCGTTGGACAGAGGGGTTTTCTGACCAGGTTGTGGAGTGATTTCGCAATGACCGCAGACAGGACAGGTACTGCAGCATCTATTCAAAGTGACAGGAGACAACATTTGTCCAGTATGGTTACTAACTATTTTTCATCCCTTATCGATGTTCTCCCTCAACCGTCATTCCCATTTGATTACTGGGCATCAAAATTAGACACCTGGCCAGAATTGGCAGAATATGCATTGCAGGAGCTTGCTTACCCAGCAGCTAGTGTGCTATCAGAAAGAGTATTCAGTGCTGCTGGTTCAATATTAACCGAAAAAAGGACTCGTCTGGCTACCCAAACTGTGGATGATCTCACCTTCATTAAAATGAACCACTCCTGGATTTCAAATTATTTTGCCCCACCTTTCCCGGCTGACACCTAGCTTTCCTATAAAAAGTGCTTGCTTGTGGACTGATCTTACTGAGTGTTCCAATCTGTTAATTTGCAGCAGCTGTTTGTCCAGCATACGACATGTTTACACCTCCCGCAATGTGAAAACTCCCCCCACGGGGCCGTGGTCTCGCCACTTGGCTCAAGCACCCGTTACAGTGATGTTTGTCTGAAGAGGTGGGTGTGCCCGCTTTTGGTCTACGGCACTGCCACTGGGTCCCTCATAGTACAATGTAGTGTCTCTGGTGGTGGTGGTGCGCACCCAACGTCAGACACACCGTTGTAACATGAGGGGCCCTGGGGCAGTACCGCCGGCCACAAGAGAGTTGCCCCCCCCAGCTCAAACTGTGCTCTACCACGTGCAAAATTATCTCGCACAGCTCCACCAATGTTTAGTCTATTCGCTGACATCATTCAATGTCTGGCACTGACAATACCAATTTGTAGACATCTATGATGCTACTTAAAGTAGTCTGGGTCAGTGTCCTATATTGGCACCATTAAATATTTACTGCCAAATTACTATGTCAGAAACTCAGCAGATGAGCCCACCCCTGTACCTAAGAATGCCACCCTTTTTTTTGGGTTGTTTTGCGAGACATTAACATCTATTTATATTTTGGGAGTACTAACTGTGTCAGACACTCCTTGCAATACTCCTCCACTGACCACAATGCTGCCTGCCTGTGTATCCATGTAACCGATTTAAAACTGCCATGAGCCTATTGTTTGTTATTTTAGGCCTTTGTTAGCCTGTCTGCGGTCCCTCCTTGCAATACTCCTCCACTGACCACAATGCTGCCTGCCTGTGTATCCATGTAACCGATTTAAAACTGCCATGAGCCTATTGTTTGTTATTTTAGGCCTTTGATAGCCTGTCTGCGGTCCCTACTTGCATTACTCCTCCACTGACCACAATGCTGCCTGCCTGTGTATCCATGTAACCGATTTAAAACTGCCATGAGCCTATTGTTTGTTATTTTAGGCCTTTGTTAGCCTGTCTGCGGTCCCTCCTTGCAATACTCCTCCACTGACCACAATGCTGCCTGCCTGTGTATCCATGTAACCGATTTAAAACTGCCATGAGCCTATTGTTTGTTATTTTAGGCCTTTGTTAGCCTGTCTGCGGTCCCTCCTTGCAATACTCCTCCACTGACCACAATGCTGCCTGCCTGTGTATCCATGTAACCGATTTAAAACTGCCATGAGCCTATTGTTTGTTATTTTAGGCCTTTGATAGCCTGTCTGCGGTCCCTACTTGCAATACTCCTCCACTGACCACAATGCTGCCTGCCTGTGTATCCATGTAACCGATTTAAAACTGCCATGAGCCTATTGTTTGTTATTTTAGGCCTTTGTTAGCCTGTCTGCGGTCCCTCCTTGCAATACTCCTCCACTGACCACAATGCTGCCTGCCTGTGTATCCATGTAACCGATTTAAAACTGCCATGAGCCTATTGTTTGTTATTTTAGGCCTTTGATAGCCTGTCTGCGGTCCCTACTTGCATTACTCCTCCACTGACCACAATGCTGCGTGCCTGTGTATCCATGTAACCGATTTAAAACTGCCATGAGCCTATTGTTTGTTATTTTAGGCCTTTGTTAGCCTGTCTGTGGTGCCTCCTTGCAATCCTCCTCCACTGACCACACCAATGCTGCCTGTTTACCCCTGGAACCTATTTTACAGTGCATAGAGCCTATTTTTTTTATGTAATATTAATAAAGCCATGATGGACTACGCTGTACCACGCTATGAGCTACCCAGTTGACAATTCTTTTGCGAGAAAAGCCATCCCACCCTTCCACCAGCATGTAAAAGACCGCATTGTCCATGCACTCTGTCAATCTGTGAGTCCAAAGGTACACCTGACAACAGACGCATGGACCTGTAGGCATGGCCACGGAAGGTTACGTGTCCTTTATGGTGCAATGGGTTAATGTATTGGATGCATGGTCCACACAGGGGACAGCCTGCTAAGTCTGTCTGCAGTCCCTAATTCAAGTTGTCCTCAAATGAATAAATCTGAGCTTCAACCTTCTGGCTTTCGGCCTATAAAATAAGATATTAAACTGCATTTGGCCTTCAACTTTGGTTACGGCCTACTAACGGTGTCTGCCCCTCCCTGGTGTTGACCTCAACTGAATACAGCTGAGCTTCAACCTTCTGGCTCTAATATATATATAAATATATATATATATATATATATTTTTTTTTTTTTTAAGTGCTGGTTGGGGCCTAATAGCTCTGTTTGCTGCTCCCTGGTGTTTGCTCTCAACTGAAAACAGCTGAGCTTCAACCTTCTGGCTCTCATTAAGTGCTGTGTTTTTAAAAATTGGTGGTTACGGGCCTACTAACGATGTCTGCCCCTCCCTGGTGTTGACCTCAACTGAATACAGCTGAGCTTCAACCTTCTGGCTCTCATTAAGTGCTGTGTTTTTAAAAATTGGTGGTTACGGGCCTACTAACGGTGTCTGCCCCTCCCTGGTGTTTGCCCTCAACTGAATACAGCTGAGCTTCAACCTTCTGGCTTTCAGCCTATAGTATCAGATATAAAACTGCATTTGACCTTCAACTTTGTTTACAGCCTACTAACGGTGTCTGCCCCTCCCTGGTGTTGACCTCAACTGAATACAGCTGAGCTTCAACCTTCTGGCTCTCATTAAGTGCTGTGTTTTTAAAAATTGGTGGTTACGGGCCTACTAACGGTGTCTGCCCCTCCCTGGTGTTGACCTCAACTGAATACAGCTGAGCTTCAACCTTCTGACTCTAATATATATATATATATATATATATATATATATATATATTTATTTTTTTTTAAGTGCTGGTTGGGGCCTAATAGCTCTGTTTGCTGCTCCCTGGTGTTTGCCCTCAACTGAATACAGCTGAGCTTCAACCTTCTGGCTTTCGGCCTATAGTATCAGATATAAAACTGCATTTGACCTTCAACTTTGTTTACGGCCTACTAACGGTGTCTGCCCCTCCCTGGTGTTGACCTCAACTGAATACAGCTGAGCTTCAACCTTCTGGCTCTCATTAAGTGCTGTGTTTTTAAAAATTGGTGGTTACGGCCTACTAACGGTGTCTGCCCCTCCCTGGTGTTGACCTCTACTGAATACAGCTGAGCTTCAACCTTCTGGCTCTCATTAAGTGCTGTGTTTTTAAAAATTGGTGGTTACGGGCCTACTAACGATGTCTGCCCCTCCCTGGTGTTGACCTCAACTGAATACAGCTGAGCTTCAACCTTCTGGCTCTCATTAAGTGCTGTGTTTTTAAAAATTGGTGGTTACGGGCCTACTAACTGTGTCTGCCCCTCCCTGGTGTTTGCTCTCAACTGAATACAGCTGAGCTTCAACCTTCTGGCTCTCATTAAGTGCTGTGTTTTTAAAAATTGGTGGTTACGGCCTACTAACGGTGTCTGCCCCTCCCTGGTGTTTGCCCTCAACTGAATACAGCTGAGCTTCAACCTTCTGGATTCGGCCTATAGTATCAGACATAAAAGTGCATTTGACCTTCAACTTTGTTTACGGCCTACTAACGGTGTCTGCCCCTCCCTGGTGTTGACCTCAACTGAATACAGCTGAGCTTCAACCTTCTGGCTCTCATTAAGTGCTGTGTTTTTAAAAATTGGTGGTTACGGCCTACTAACGGTGTCTGCCCCTCCCTGGTGTTGACCTCAACTGAATACAGCTGAGCTTCAACCTTCTGGCGTTTGGCCTACAGTAGCAGATATTAAACTGCATTTGGCCTACTAGTGTGGTTGGGCCCTTAAAACAGTGTCTGCTGCTCTTGGGTTTGCTACTCCACTGAACAAAGCAATGCCGCCTGTTTAGTCCTGTTACCAATTTTGAACTGCATTTAGCCTAATTTATTCTTTGGCCCTATATCTGTTTCCTCCTCATCCTGCCCATTGCCCAGCCACTGCTAGATGAGTCTGCTGGTACATTGACCTAGACCACTACATTCCCCTTGCACTCTACACAGCCAGATTCTGACCCTGTTGAAAGTAAGGTTCCCCTTCCCGCATGTTATACCACCTTACACAGGGACAAAGAGGAAGGTGCAGATGAAAGTGCAGGTTCCTTCATCAGGTGGTGGGGGCATACTCGTTGGCGACGTCACTGGCACAGGGCCCCTCAGAGTACGCAAAAGTGTCGCTGCTGGTGGGAGGCGCCCCCGCCATGCAAACACACCGCTGTACTTTGAGGGGCCCTGTGCCAGTGCCAATGCGAACGAGTGGGCCACCCCTGCTTGCTCAGGATCACAGCACTTGCAACGTTGAAATACTTACCTCTCCCTGCTCCACCGCCGTGACGTAGTCCACGATTCCTGGGCCCACTAAAACCTTGAACCAGCCCTACCCCCCACAACTTTTGCAAAATGACCCCCAAGTTCCAATGAACAACTATTATTATAAAGTTAATTAAGATTGACAAGCTTCAGAAACAAGAATGGATGTTTTTGGCATTAAAATGGCCACTGTAGGTGTTTTCCTGGCCTCCACTCACTGCCGACTATGTTTCCCCATTGACTTGCATTGGGTTTCGTGTTTCGGTCGATCCCCGACTTTTAGCGATAATCGGCCGACTTCACTCGACTCGACTCTGGACAAAGTCGGGTTTCACAAAACCCGACTCGATCTTAAAAAAATGAAAGTCGCTCAACCCTATTGCCGGCTGTGGAGACCTACATGAATGCCAACACGTACTGTGACATACTGAAGCAGAGCATGATACCCTCCCTTCAAAAACTGGGCAGTAGGGCAGTATTCCAACATAATAATGACCCCAAACACACCTCCAAGACGACCACTGCCTTCATAATGAAACTGAGGGTAAAGTTGCTGGGCTGGCCAAGCTGGTCTCCAAATGTAAACCCTATTTACCATATGTGTGGCATCCTCAAATGGAAGGTGGAATAGAGCAAGGTCTACAACATCCACCAGCTTCGTGATGTCGTTATGGAGGAGTGGAACATTATTCCAGTGGCAACCTGTGAAGCTCTAGTGAACGCCATGCCACAGAGAGTTAAGGCAGTGCTTGAAAATAATGACGGCCGCACAAAATATTGACACTTTGGACATGATTTGGCTATTTTCACTTAGGGGGGTACTCACTTTGGTTTTTAGCAGTTTAGACATTAATGGCTGTGTGTTGAGTTATGTATCTCTAATGCCAACATCCAAGCATTTTCCTCCTGGCAGAGATACCTTCACGGCCACATCTCTCTGTCCTGCAGTGGTTTCCTGCTTCAGGGCAGGTGCACATGTCTCTCGATGGTGCGCTTAGTGCAAGCTCTCCCCGCCTCTTAATGTGGTAGAACACACTCTGAATCTGCCCCCAGCCAATATCTGGGAGGCATCTAGTATTTAAGGCAAACCCCTCTGTAGGGTAATGACTGTACAACACCCTCTTAAGTGTTAGATTGAATTTGTCCCTGATAGTTAGTTGTCAAGTCCCTAAACCTATTCTTGAACCTGTCCTTGAACCTATTCTGTTAGAACCTGAATCTGTTGTAGAACCCACCTAGTCTGAACCTGAACCTGTTCCTGAACCTAATCTGTTAAAACCTGAACCTGTTGTTGAACCCACCTAGTCTGAATCTGAACCTATTATGTTAGAATTTGAACCTGTTGCTCCTACAGTACTGAACATGAAATAGTTCCTCAGCCTCATTTGCATAGAGATTCAAACGCTGATTTTTCATGGACTGAACAAAAAAACAAGGAAAACATGCAAATTAAGGTTAAAGGGAACCTGTCACCCCCCCCCCTGTTGTTTCAAACTAAAAGAGCCACCTTGTGCAGCAGTAATGCTGCATTCTGACAAGGTGTCTCTTTTAGTACTGGGTGCTGTAACTTGAGAAATAATCAGTTTTATAATTTGTCTGAAGTACCTGGTCTTCAGTCAAGTGGGCCGGTGTTTCCCCCCTGCTTCAGACAGCACACTGCTGTCACTCACATCTTCTTGGCGCCGGGCGCCGCCTCCTCCTCACCGCTGTTTTCAAAAGTAGCCGGCGCCTGCGCTCTTTTCCCCTGCCTGGTGCAGGCGCAGTGAGCGCTGGCCGTCTTTCCTCATATGCAGCCCAGCTGACTGCGCCTGTGGGGCCTCCCTGCCTGTGAATCCCAGCCCCGCAGTGACCTATGATTTATTCACATTGCGGGTCTGGGAATCACAGGCAGGGCGGTCACGCAGGCACAGTCAGCTGGGCTGCATATGAGGAAAGACGGCCAGCGCTCAGTGTGCCTGCACCAGGCAGGGGAAAAGAGCGCAGGCGCCGGCTACTTTTGAAAACAGCGGCGAGGAGGAGGCGGCGCCCGGCGCCAAGAAGATGTGAGTGACAGCAGTGTGCTGTCTGAAGCAGGGGGGAAATGCCGGCCCACTTGACTGAGGACCAGGTACTTCAGACAAATTATAAAACTGATTGTTTCTCAAGTTACAGCACCCAGAACTAAAAGAGCCACCATGTCAGAATGCAGCATTACTGCTGCACAAGGTGGCTCTTTTAGTTTGAAACACCTGGGGGGGTGTGACAGGTTCCCTTTAAAAAAGTAAAAAAAAGCAAAAAGAACCTTATGTCATAATGAACTTATAGATAAAACTTTATGTTTATTTAGTCACTTAAAACCATGAAACATACAATCAACATATAGACAACCGTGCTAAACTAATGTATTCCTAACACTGTTGATCCTGATTGAAACTGCCTGTCAGCGGAGGTTGGCACCCTACAATTGACACGAGATAGGTGCCCCCGCTTCTCGGCGGCTGTCCCTGAAACTCCTGTGTGTCACCTGTGGACAGTGTGAGTCAGATGAACCACCATTTGACCACAACATGAAAATTAAATGGACAGTAATTGTCAATGGAGAGATGATGGATGGCAGTCATTAAACAGTGTGAAAAGGAGTGAATAACGTGATGACTAAAAGTGCAAAAGTGCATAATACACATGGAGCGGCCCCCAGACGCAGGACGACGGGGTACTCGAATCCGGGTCTCTCGGTTCTGAGGATGTCCCGGTGGCCCGACCCGGTCCGTGGTCCTGCTAAGGGGCGCCCAATAAAAGGTGTAGGTGGTGGTGTAGGTCGCAGTAAATAACGAGGACACAGGGTTGCAGTCTCTTTACCTCTTTACTGAAGGCTTCGGCATCCGCAATCCAGAGCACTGCTAACAGGGCTGGCTGAGACCGGCCAGTCCGAAGGCACATCCAGAGTTCCCTTTGCAGGTGGAAATCAGTGTCCTTCCTACCAGCGCCTGTGTGTTGTAGTACCTCCCTGCTGAGCACCACGGGAAAGTCCTCACAACTGTCGTGTATGTTTCTGTTCTCTCTCTCCGTCCCCCAGATGATATGGATAGGACGCACCCGTATGACTTGGTAGGCCTGGAGTTATTTTATAGGGACCCTAGAGATGCCCCTCTCCCACAATTGCCTCTGTTGTCTTTGTTAGGTGTAAAGGTGAGACAGCCAACCTAAAGTTAACTGCCCGGCCGTAGTTCAAAGTAATGCGTAGAGTCTCTTACTTCCTCGGCGTTCCGGCCGCCGGCTACGTGCCTCAGAAGGATGTTGCTAATCCTGAGGCACGACTCCTTCTGGTTCTATCTCCTTTGTGCTGTGATCCCGTTTCTCACTTCTCCACAATATGCTTCGCTTCGTGTCCTTTCTTAGGAGTCTGCCGCTATAAAGCACAGGCACGGCTCCGTAACTATCTGTCCTTTTCTAGGCCTCTGTCAGGATCCCACCCCTGACAGGTCCTCTCTCTAACTCTCCCCAGCTACTTTCTCCCTGACTTCCTATCCAACCCCCAGTTTTACCCATGTGTGAGGAGTGGCCTAGTAGATAGGACCTTTTGCTCCCCCTGGCGGCCGGAGTGTGAAGTGTAATGTGTGTCTGTGATACCTGCAAGGTGAACTCTTTTAGTGCAATCAGACGTACCATCACTCCCCTTAGTGGCGGAGCGACAGTACTGCAACGACCAGGACTCTGGGGCGCTGCACACACTGCACCTCACTAAAACTGTTCCTTGCTGATATGAACAGCCTGCCTAACTGCGGGGGTTGGCACCCTACTGTTCAGTGGATATGGCGCCCCCAATCCACAGCGGCTGACCCTAAAAGTCCCTAGAGATTAACTGATAAACTCATAATGTACCATACATTGGGCCCAATCAGTGGTCACATTAGCTAGTTTAAGGCAGGCTAAATTCAATGAAAGCATGCAAACACACAATACAGACATAAGACCGGTGTCCCATTTTGCTTCAAAAAGATAACAGATATAAGAAAGGGGTACTCATATCAGATGTGCAAAGAAACGCCTCAACGCGTTAGGATCATCAGGAGGCCCAGATATACAGATGCTACAGTCCTAACTCTAATATTAAAAACCTTACCGTTTGTCGTGTGACATGCATGTGGATAAGGGCTGAGAAGTGTGAACATGCGCTTACATGCTGCATGCACTCCAGTCTATATCCCACTTCATATCTTTGGGTTTTTTTCAGTCTGATGGCATCATATGCCTATAAATAGTGTGTCCTGCCTTTCCTTTGAGCTGGGCGTTATATTGATGTGGTCTCCCATGGCTCTGTGTTCATTAGTTGGGCCCAATCCTTATCCACACGCACATCACTTGACAAACAGTAAGGTTTTTTTATATTAGAGTTAGGACTGTCCCAATTATGGTCACCGTGGAGTGGTGGGATGGCTTTCACATTTTTTTTTAATTAAAAACATGTTAACTAAGTACTGTATATTATTTTCATGCACTATGCTATTTGTTGATTTACTGCAGGGTATTTAATCACTATGTTTCTGTCTTTGTTTTTTTCTGTTCAGTGGATAGTGTGAACATGTGCTTACAAGCTGCATAAACACCAGTTTATATCCAAGTGTTTTTTTCCTAGTTTTTAATATTTAGGCTGGTTTTGTTTGCCTCTTGGCCCTGTTTTGACAACTGACCATCAGCACACTGCTTTGACTGAGAGATATTCCATGCTACATACAGTATATGCACAGAGAGAAATACAGTGTTACTATATCTGCTCAATATACTGTGTGAACTATAAAATTCAGATCCGAAATCAGAGCTTAAAATTCCGTATTTCCAGAAGCCAAAAATAAATTCATCCAGATGACCGATCTGAAAACCCCTCCCTTCTTTTACTCATATATCACATTCTAGCACGTGGGCCTGTATCCTGTAACATAAGTCATTAACTAATTCCTAGGTTTTGCACAAGGGAACAGGAACCATTACGCGTCGCCCATTTAAATAAGTAAATAACATATTTGGCACTTTGAAGGACGCCTACGGGAAAAAGTCTGGAGAAAAAACACACCATGCTGCATATTGTAAGAAATGCTAAAGACTGTAAGAAACTTATCAAAAGTGAGAAAAAAGGCAACACAAAAACTAAAGAAACAAACAAAACCATATCTCTTCACAACTAACATCTACCCACATTATTTATTGCATAAAAAAAAACTACAAGAAAAACATTGCAAAAAATGTGCCCCTTTAGAAAACACTGAGGGGGAGCATTTATCGTAAATGTGCGTGCTAAATGTATCAGTGTTTTATGCCATTTAATCCGGCAGTTTTTAATTCGTAGCTCAAAGTTTAAAAATTACAATAGAAAAGAGCACGAGTAACCTTTTTTTTTTGCATGAAGTACAACATATTTAAAATGCATCTACTATATAATTGTCTAAGGGTCACTTCCGTCTGTCCTTCTGTCACCGTTATTCGTTCGCTGATTGGTCTCGGCAGCTGCCTGTCATGGCTGCTGCAACCAATCAGCGACGCGCACAGTCCAGAAAAAAATAGCCGCGCCTTACTCCCCGCACTCACTGCCCGGCGCCCGCATACACCGCTCACACAGGGTTAATGCCGGCGGTAACGGACCGCGTTATGCCGCGGGTAACGCACTCCGTTACCGCTGCTATTCACTCTGTGTGTCCCCAACTTTGTACTATTGACGCTGCCTATGCGGCATCAATAGTACAAAATGTAATGTTAAAAATAATAAATAAAAAAAAAAACCTGCTATACTTACCCTCCGCCGCCTTTCTCGCTCCTCGCCACGCTCCCCAGACTGCTCCATTACAAGCGTCAGCTTGCGGTGAGGTCCCGTCCCAGGGCTGGTGTGCGGCAAGGACCTGCCGTGACGTCACGGTCATGTGACCGCGACGTCTTCATAGGTCCTGCTCCCACCAGCCCTGGCACTTGCAATGGAACTCGGCTTCAGGAAAATGTCTGCCGCGATCTCGATCTGCGCACGCGCGGCATCCCGCGGCCATTTTCCTGAAGCCCAGCACTACCATCTGCACAGGATCCCAGGAAGAGGAGAGGCGGGACGCGGAGGACCAGCGACAAGAATGGTGAGTATGATACACTACAAGGGGCCCTCGGATCGTTAGGTGAGTATGTTTATTTTTTATTTTTTGGACCTGTCACTGGGCAATATCCTACGTGGCTCTGCTGTATACTACAAGGCTGGGCAATATACTACGTGGCTGGACAATATACTACAAGGCTGGGCAATATACTACAAAGCTGTGCAATATACTATGTGGCTCTGTGCAATATCCTACGTCGCTGTGCTGTATCCTATGTAGCTGGCCAATACACTACGTGGCAGGGCAATACACTACGTAGCTGGGCAATATACTACGTGGCTGGGCAATATACTACGTCACTGGGCAATATACTACGTGGCTGGGCAATATACTACCTGACTGGGCAACATACTACGTGACTGGGCAATATACTACCTGACTGGGCAACATACTACGTGGCTGTGCAATATACTACGTGGACATGCATATTCTAGAATACCCGATGCGTTAGAATCGGGCCACTATCTAGTTTCTATATAAAAGCTGCAAAAATGTTACAAATTCTAGACAACTCACAGCTGTGTTAAAAAGCTAGAAATGCAACAAGTACATTTATATTGAAACCTCAATTTTTATCAAGAGTAAAAAGTCACAAATGGCAATATTAACCCCGTCATGACCATAGGTTTTTCTGTTTTTGTGTTTCTGCTTTTTTCTCCCTTTTTCCCAGAGCCATAACTTTTTTTTTGTCAATATAGCCATGTGAGGGCTTGTTTTTTGTGAAACGAGTTGTATTTTTGAACAACACCATTGGTTTTACCGTATCGTGTACTGGAAAATGGGAATAAAATAAAAAATGTGGTGAAATTGCATAAAAAGTGCAATTCCACAATTGTTTTTGATTTTTTTTTTACCATGTTCACGAAATGCTAAAACTGAGCTGCCATTATGATTCTCCAGGTCATTACAAGTTAGCAGATACCAAACATGTCTAGGTTCTTTTTTAAGTGGTGAAAAAAAATCCAAAATTTGTAAAAAAAAAAAAAAGCAGCTTCATTTTCCAAGACCTGTAGAGTCTCCAATTTTAATGATCTGGGGCTCGGTGAGGGCTTATTTTTTGCGTGCAGAGCTGACGATTTTATTGATACCATTCTGGTGTAAATATGATATTTTCATCACCTGTTATTGTAGTTTATTGCAATGTTGCAGAGAACCCAAAAAATGTAATTCTGGCGTTTTAATTTTTTTCTCATTCCGCCGTTTACCGATCTGATTAATTCTTTTTATATTTCATAGATCGGGCGTTTCTGAATGAGGAGATACCAAATATGTGTGCGCATGGGTCCTACTGCAGGCAGAGCCTAAAACATAAGTGCGCATGCACTCTGCTGCAGGTACAGCCTAAAATATAAGTTCACGTGCACACTACTGCAGGCAGAGCCTAAAACATAAATGTGCATGCACCCTACTGCAGGCAGAGCCTAAAACATAAGAGCGCATGGTCCCTACTACAGGTACAGACGAAAATATAAGTTCACATGCACCCTACTGTAGGCAGAGCCTAAAACATAAATGTGCATGCACCCTACTGCAGGCAGCGCCTAAAACATATGAGCGCATGGGCCCTAATGCAGGCAGAGCCTAAAACATAAATGTGCATGCACCCTACTGCAGGCAGTGCCTAAAACATAAGAGCGCATGGGCCCTACTGCAGGCAGAGCCTAAAACATAAATGTGCATGCACCCTACTGCAGGCAGAGCCTAAAACATAAGTGCGCATGGGCCCTACTGCAGGCAGAGCCTAAAACATAAATGTGCATGCACTCTGCTGCAGGTACAGCCTAAAATATACAGTAAGTTCACATGCTACTGCAGGCAGAGCCTAAAACATAAATGTGCATGCGCCCTACTGCAGGCAGCGCCTAAAACATAAGAGCGCATGGGCCCTACTGCAGGCAGAGTCTAAAACATAAGTGCGCATGGGCCCTACTGCAGGCAGAGCCTAAAACATAAGTGCGCATGGGCCCTACTGCAGGCAGAGCCTAAAACATAAGTGCACATGCGCCCTACTGCAGGCAGAGCCTAAAACATAAGTGCACATGCGCTGTGCTGCAGGTAGAGCCTAAAATATAAGTTCCCATGCGCCCTACTGCAGGCAGAGCCTAAAACATAAGCGCGCATGCACCCAACTGCAGGCAGAGCCTAAAACATAAGTGCACATGCGCTGTGCTGCAGGTAGAGCCTAAAATATAAGTTCACATGCGCCCTACTGCAGGCATAGCCTAAAACTTAAGTGCGCATGCGCCCTACTGCAGGCAGAGCCTAAAACATAAGTGCGCATGCGCCCTACTGCAGGCAGAGCCTAAAACATAAGTGTGCATGTGCCTTACTGCAGGCAGAGCCTGAAACAGAAGAGCACATGAGCCCTTATGTTTTAGGCTCTGCCTCCAGTAGGGCAGGGCAAAGTGAACAAGCGCGAGCCGGCGATGTCTGCGCGAGACTTCGCCTGGCTATGTGGATGATGCAGGAGGTATCATCCACATCAATAAGAGCCAGAGGACGGCAATCAGAAGCCGAGATCGGGATAGACACCTCAGCAAGGAAGGGGGAGCATTTTGAAACGTTTTTTGGGGGTTATACAGGCGGAATCAGGGGGTATATAGCCCTTTATGAAATACAGCACAGGCGGTGAATAAGGTGCTAGTCTTAGTTCAGATCTGAAAAAAATTGGTGACAGGTTCCCTTTAAAGGCGTATTCCTATCTCATACATTTCATGACATATCTACAGGATATGAAGTCATATTAATTTTGTATGAGGATTTTGACCACCTCTCCACTGGCAGAAGCATGGTATGGATCCCCCATCCTTTATGTAGGTGCTGATCCCATTGGAATTACATTGACTCAGCCTGGGTGTTAACAATTCTTTTACCAAATAAAGAAACTCCTTGCTTTTTAAGGATTGAGAACATTAGCCCAATTTTAGTATATTGCCAATATCCAGTTCTTGCTGGGCTGCATAAGATGTATTTTATTGTAGTTTTTCATACAACTTTGTACATAAAGGACCTATCTGATGTATGGTTTATTTCTGCACATACATTACAAGGCAGCTAATAGCTCCTCATCGTACAAGCGCTAGTAATGAACTTACTGATGAATGATGGAGAAGACCTACAAGGTTGTGTGTTGATGGCAAGGTGCTAATAAGATTTTGTAAAGTCAATAAACAAACGGCATTTGGTCACAACACAACAAACTAAAATACATATTTATATACAGTACAGACCAAAAGTTTGGACACACCTTCTCATTTAAAGATTTTTCTGTATTTTCATGACTATGAAAATTGTACATTCACACTGAAGGCATCAAAACTATGAATTGACACATGTGGAATTATATACTTAACAAAAAAGTGTGAAACAACTCAAATTATGTCTTATATTCTAGGTTCTTCAAAGTAGCCACCTTTTGCTTTGACGACTGCTTTGCACACTCTTGGCATTCTCTTAATGAGCTTTAAGAGGTAGTCACCGGGAATGGTTTTCACTTCACAGGTGTGCCCTGTCAGGTTTAATAAGTGGGATTTCTTGCCTTATAAATGGGGTTGGGACCATCAGTTGTGTTGAGCAGAAGTCTGGTGCATACACAGCTGATAGTCCTACTGAATAGACTTTTAGAATTTGTATTATGGCAAGAAAAAAGCAGGTAAGTAAAGAAAAACAAGTGGCCATCATTACTTTAAGAAATGAAGGTCAGACACTCTGAAAAATTGAGAAAACTTTGACAGTGTCCCCAAGTGCAGTTGCAAAAACCATCAAGCGCTACAAAGAAACTGGCTCACATGAGGACTGCCCCAGGAAAGGAAGACCAAGAGTCACCTCTGCTTCTGAGGATAAGTTTATCTGAGTCACCAGCCTCAGAAATCGCAGGTTAACAGCAGCTCAGGTTAGAGACCAGGTCAGATAATCTGACAAGTCATTCCTTTAATAATTAAGGTGCACAGGAAAGGCTTACCAACCCCTATATCCAAAGGTAATACCAGAATTTTGTATTACCTTTAGAGACCAGGTCAATGCCACACAGAGTTCTAGCAGCAGACACAGCTCTACAACAACAGTTAAGAGGAGACTTTGTGCAGCAGGCCTTCATGGTAAAATAGCTGCTAGGAAACCAGTGCTAAGGACAGGCAACAAGCAGAAGAGACTTGTTTGGGCTGAAGAACACAAGGAATGGACATTAGACCAGTGGAAATCTGTGCTTTGGTCTGATGAGTCCAAATTTGAGATCTTTGGTTCCAACCACCATGTCTTTATGCGATGCAGAAAAGGTGAACGGATGGACTCTACATGCCTGGTTCCCACCGTGAAGCATGGAGGAGGAGGAAGTGTGATGGTGTGGGGGTGATTTGCTGGTTACACTGTTGGGGATTTATTAAAAATTGAAGGCATACTGAACCAGCATGGCTACCACAGCATCTTGCAGGGGCATGCTATTCCATCCGGTTTGCGTTTAGTTGGACCATCATTTATTTTTCAACAGGACAATGACCCCAAACACACCTCCAGGCTATTTGACCAAGAAGGAGAGTGATGGGGTGCTAAGCTAGATGACCTGGCCTCCACAGTCACCATACCTGAACCCAATTGAGATGGTTTGGGGTGAGCTGGACCGCAGAGTGAAAGCAAAAGGGCCAACAAGTGCTAAGCATCTCTGGGAACTTTTTCAAGTTTGTTGGAAGACCATTTCCTGTGACTACCTCTTGAAGCTCATCAAGAGAATGCCAAGAGTGTGCAAAGCAGTCATCAAAGCAAAAGGTGGCTACTTTGAAGAACCTAGAATATAAGACATAATTTGAGTTGTTTCACACTTTTTTGTTAAGTATATAATTCCACATGTGTTAATTCATAGTTTTGATGCATTTAGTATGAATGTACAATTTTTCATAGTCATGAAAATACAGAAAAATCTTTAAATGAGAAGGTGTGTCCAAACTTTTGCTCTGTACTGTACAGTGCCTACAAGTAGTATTCAACCCCCTGCAGATTTAGCAGGTTTACCATTTGGAATTAACTTGGCATTGTGACATTTGGACTGTAGATCAGCCTGGAAGTGTGAAATGCACTGCAGCAAAAAAGAATGTTATTTCTTTGTTTATTTTTTTTTTTAAATTGTGAAAAGTTTTTTCAGACGGTCATTTATTATTCAACCCCTCAACCCACCAGAATTCTGTTTGGTTCCCCTAAAGTATTAAGAAGTAGTTCAGGCACAAAGAACAATGAGCTTCACATGTTTGGATTAATTATCTCTTTTTCCAGCCTTTTCTGACTATTTAAGACCCTCCCCAAACTTGTGAACAGCACTCATACATGGTCAACATGGGAAAGACAAAGGAGCATTCCAAGGCCATCAGAGACAAGATCGTGGAGGGTCACAAGGCTGTTAAGGGGTACAAAACCCTTTCCAAGGAGTTGGGCCTACCTGTCTCCACTGTTGGGAGCATCATCCGGAAGTGGAAGGCTTATGGAACTACTGTTAGCCTTCCACGGCCTGGACAGCCTTTGAAAGTTTCCTCCCGTGCCGAGGCCAGGCTTGTCCGAAGAGTCAAGGCTAACCCAAGAACAACAAGGAAGGAGCTCCGGGAAGATCTCATGGCAGTGGTGACATTGGTTACAGTCAATACCATAAGTAACGTACTCCACCGCAATGGTCTCCGTTCCAGACAAGCCCGTAAGGTACCTTTACTTTCAAAGAGTCATGTCAAGGCTCGTCTACAGTTTGCTCATGATCACTTGGAGGACTCTGAGACTGACTGGTTCAAGGTTCTCTGGTCTGATGAGACCAAGATCGAGATCTTTGGTGCCAACCACACACGTGACGTTTGGAGACTGGATGGCACTGCATACGACCCCAAGAATACCATCCCTACAGTCAAGCATGGTGGTGGCAGCATCATGCTGTGGGGCTGTTTCTCAGCCAAGGGGCCTGGCCATCTGGTCCGCATCCATGGGAAGATGGATAGCACGGCCTACCTGGAGATTTTGGCCAAGAACCTCCGCTCCTCCATCAAGGATCTTAAGATGGGTCGTCATTTCATCTTCCAACAAGACAACGACCCAAAGCACACAGCCAAGAAAACCAAGGCCTGGTTCAAGAGGCAAAAAATCAAGGTGTTGCAGTGGCCTAGTCAGTCTCCTGACCTTAACCCAATTGAAAACTTGTGGAAGGAGCTCAAGATTAAAGTCCACATGAGACACCCAAAGAACCTAGATAACTTGAAGAAGATCTGCATGGAGGAGTGGGCCAAGATAACTCCAGAGACCTGTGCCAGCCTGATCAGGTCTTAGAAAAGACGATTATTAGCTGTAATTGCAAACAAAGGTTATTCCACAAAATATTAAACCTAGGGGTTGAATAATAATTGACCCACACTTTTATGTTTAAAATTAATAAAAATTTAACTGAGCAACAAAACTTTTTGGTTTGTAAGATTTATGCATCTGTTAATAAATCCTGCTCTTGTTTGAAGTTTGAAGGCTCTAACTTATTTGCATCTTATTAAACCTGCTAAATCTGCAGGGGGTTGAATACTACTTGTAGGCATTGTATATAGTCTGTTAGGATACATTTTATTGACTCAACTGTATTCCTACTTCTTTTGGGAGACCCTGTTGATTATGAAAAAGAAAAAATTATATTGGACTTTGCAATAGAAAAAAAAAGTTATGTTGTTATTTTTTAAATAAATTACTTTATATCATATATACTTTGGTAATTAGGATACTTTTTCTTAATATATATAGCTTCACATAGTTACGATTTATGACTTGAAGAGTGGTAGTTCCTTGTCTCAGATTTTTATTGCTATCCACTGAAATACTAAAGTCAAAGTCTGGACAGTCTCACTTCCCCCACAGCGCACATGTTGGGTTTCCTCAGTGGAGACAAATTTCAGAATGACAAATTTAGCACCAGCAGTCATGGAGACAGGTGTGACATTACATAGAGTTGACCACCCTCTCCCAGCATCTCCGGTCAATAGGGTGGGCCCATGAAGTGATGATGCGGGTCTGTCAGCAGATCAGGGGTATAAAAGGTAAAAGCACCAAGTTAGCACTTCTGAGCAGTTAGTGCATCCCCAACCTTGCCTCGGGTGTAGGGATTGCATAGAAAAACAAAACTACACACAGCCAACCCCTGTGTAGTTTTGTTTTCTAGGCACAGAGGTCCACCATTTACACACTGGGATTGTCAAACAATTTTCTTTGGGATAAAGACGTCGCTTTCCAACACTTGGGCTTAGTCCCAATCCTTTTAGGCACTCTGAAGATCTCAGGTCAGTGGTCAGTTTATTTTACTAGTTGGACTACTTAACTTTTTTATTGAAACTTGTATATGTTTTTGAAACTTTTTAGATTTTTTATGATATGTATCACTGTCACGAAGCTAAATTTAGATAATTTGTACAGTAATAATAAATAATAATAATAATTAAATAACATTATACTCATAGTATCTATCTATATTTGTACATATTGCCAAAAGATATCTGACTACCTTGCAGTAATATGTGTAGCAATATATATTATGCTGATACTTGTAAATTCAAAGTATTGATAGCTAGAATAAATACCGTATTTTGCAACTTGTGTTTCTTTTAAATGAACTGACAAGGTTTAAAAGTATTAGTCACAGGCAGACATGTGCCAGGAATAACTCTGATAAGACGCAGAAGGAATCAGCTAGGCTCCGATGACTTTTTAAGGGAATCATCTGTTCCCATATCTGTAACATCCCAGCAGTGACCACTTGTCTCCTGTCAATCATAGCCCCTTTGCTAAATTTAGTACATGCCCTTTTGTGATCTTTATTAATTCAGATTATTTAATTCATATTATTAAAAAATACAGAATTTAAAAACAGATTTAATACTTTTTCTTGGCATATTATTCTATTATCATTTAATTCTAAAACATTTTATTCAAATAATTAATTTTATTTTCCAATGTTAAAAACAACTGAACAAATATTTTATAACTTTAGAAACTTGGGCCATAATTTATTTAAAAAGAAAACTACTTCTGTATTATATGTAAAGTTTTGTGTACAGTATCAGTATGTAATCGTTTAGAATAAAAATAGATGCAAAATTAATTTATTAAATATTTCCTTTATGAATTAATAGTGCTTTTCTACAGCTTTACGCTACTAATTCTCCAACATTTCATAGTTGCAAAAACAATTTTATTCTGACATTTAAAAAAATAAAGTATGAAAAAGTATATTTAATATTTAATTTTTGTATTATCTCTTATGTTTTTCAGAGTGCCTATAAAAATGGCTTCGCAAGCGCCGACGTTTATACAGCCGGTACAAAGTGTTGTGGCACTGGAGGGTAGTGCTGCAACCTTTGAGGCTCAGATTAGTGGTAAGCAACTATTTTTCATATACGGTATATTATAACATTGCATTTTTATTTTTGCGTGAAGAAATACAATATAATAAATGTGACATATTTACACAGTTGCAATATAATACAATACTATATATACATATATATACACATATATATTTATATGTATATATATTATTGTATTATATTGTAATTGTGTAAATATGTCACATTTATTATATTGTATTTCATCATGCAAAAATAAAAATGCAATATTACAATATCGTTATTTTTGTTTAAATTAATTCCTCTGCATGTCATGTGATATATATATATATATATATATATATATATATATATATATATATATATAGAATATAAATATGTGTAATCAATAAAATATTCTCGTTAGTTAGCATTGCTTAGTCCATAATTTTTTATAATTTATGATATGGTAAAATATGGGTTTAAATCCTGAGCAATGTCTAAATAAATGACTAATTATCAAGACTAAGGCAGAGAATACAAAGCGACTTTTTTTCGCGACACAAGTTGTGCGGACAAATCAAATATTGGCATATGTCACTGGTATAGCTCAGCGCAATACCGCGACAGGCAAGTAACAAAAAATTGCATCTGGTTGGATTTTTTGTCACTTTCTTGTCGCAGTCACAAGTCACTATGCGATCCCATATTGTGCTACGACCTAGCAGAGACATATAGCGATCTTTGGCCAAAGCTGCCACCTAGCTAAAACATAAGAATAGTTTTCATTTCAGCAAATATCTGCAATGCATGCATAGCACAAATAAATATTTAGAGTATATTTAAATTGACTTTTTTCTCATATTGATTTTGGAGCATAATTTACTTAATCAATTGCCCCCCATTGATTTCAATGGGAAATTAATTCCCATTGAATGAGGCATTTTCATATATTGAACTGCAATGAGGGGCCAGAAATCTGAGGATCGGATTCTTACAAATCAGCCTCAGATTTTTTTTTAAAACCTCCTTCACACATTTTAAAATACTAAAAAAATGGCCATAAAACACTGAAAAACGGCACAAGAAACCTGTTGGTTTTTTTTGCAAAAACGCTGTGTGTGAAAAATATTAATTGTGATAACAGCCTTATTTTTCTGTTCATGTCTTGTCTCTTATTATATGTATATGTGTATTTCACGATTTATTTTGTGATCCTTCCTCCCCTTATTTTGGTTCTTACATATGGTGACACAGGCAGGGTCATATTTATAGTGTTTAGTCTCACCCTAGGGTGGTCCACAAGGACCCTTTGATGCCTATGAGAAGACCAACACTCATAAATTAACTGTGATAGTCTGGGGAACTGATTTGAGATTTTGCATTGAGGCCCACAAGCTTCACAAGGGTCTGTCTTGTAAAGCTGGCTGACAGATAACGAGATAATATAGTATGAATCAAATGATTATATATTCGCTAGTTGACATTTTTTTCAAATAGATTTGCTACGTATGATCCATATGCGATGAATGTTGACCTCAGTGAGGAAGACTTATGAATCTGTATTTGTTGCCTATAGCAACCAATCACAGCACAGCTTTCATTTCATATTCTGCTCTTGAAAAATGAAACCTGCTCTGTGATTGGTTGCTATGGACAACAACTACAGGTTTTAGGGTTTTTAGTCGGCTCCATGTATATTTGACCTTTGCTGAACTATATTATAAATGTCAGCTAATATTATATGATCTATAGAACTAAAAAAGGCAACCTGGCTTTTGCAAGCAGTTTTAAAAATATGAAAATACTAATAAGAAGCAATAAATGAATATACAGTAATTTAGCTGCTGTAACACTCTATCTCTCCATTTTTACAGTTATATATCAAAGGATTGTGTGAGGATAGGGTAAAAAATGGCCAGAAACAGCGCCTCTTTTATCCATAGGCCAGGCCTGGTAGTGCAGCTCAGACTCATTCAGATTAGTTAGGTTTGAGCGACAATACCAGACACAGTCCATGAAGAAGAGGGGCGCTGTTTTCTGTCAGGCTGGTTTTATACATTGGATTTTCACAGTCCTTGTACCAGCTCGAACTCAACAGTCAGTCAGATTTGGGGACCCGAAGCCAGTCCATACATTGTGGTCCATACACAGCACGGACTGTGAAATTCAGATTTGTGAAACCGGCCTCAGGAAGCAGTCATGTTTTTTCTACACAGATGCTAGCTTTTTGAGTCAAGACTACATTGAGACCTTGTTTTTTAACCTATACTCATGTATATATGTATATGTATGGATTTCTAAGGATATACTGAATTTGTGCTCAAACAGCTCCCCGAGTTTATTTACCATACGGCTATATTCACATATGGCATTTTTTTCAGGTTTTTTTATGTTTTTGTAATGCAAATTTTCAGCTGCATTTTACAGTACCAGCGAAGTCTATGAGATTTCAGAAATCTCACAAACACACATTGTTTTTTTGTCATCAGGGTTTTGTGCTATGCGTGTTTTTTTGCGCAATAGAGCATGTCACGTCTTTCAGCATTTTTTCACCCATTGACAGTAAAGGGTGGTGAAAAAACGCTGAAAATCTGCACCAAAAACACACAGGTATCAGGATTTGCAGCATGTTTTGTGCCATAACCTGATTAAATAGAATGAGATTTTATTTTATTTTTTGCACTAAACTTTATCAGCATGCAGAAAAATGACAAAAACGCAACAAAAAAAGCAAGCAAAACCAGCTGAAAAAACGCCTACTGTGAACATAGCCTAAATATAACTTTTATTGGACCAATATTGTAGAACATTCGGGGGTCCTTACAGAGACCTCTATACGTCTTTTGGTCGCATTCCTCATTAGGTGTCATCAGAGAGTAATGATGCTCATGTATAGATTACTGATGAATACAGAAGGATGGTGGCTATCAGTTTTGTAGTTAATTAGTGACTTTGGCAGCAGAGTGAAATGATGACAAATTTATCATTTGGTTCAAAGGGTCGGATGGTATTAGGCGCAGTTGTGATGTGCTATTTCGGGGAAGCTGATCCCCCCTTGATCTATATGCAGACAGCTGTTTCACTATAAAAGGTCTGACGTGTGTTAATCCGCAGCCTCCATCCCCTAACATTGTCATGCCTCCAAATAGTTGTCCTGTCAATCAAAACCTCGGCTCCAGCTGTCTTTTCTAAAATAGAAGTTTACTGACATGGCAGCTTTTACATATTGACAGTAGGATGTGAATGCACAAGATATCAGAATGACATTAATCATTGTGTAGACCATGAAGATGGAAGGCAAGAGGCGTTGTGGGGAAGCTCACGAATATCTACCCCAGTAATTATATGGATGCTAGCTGTGTTATTTATCGAAATAGCTCGGACTCAAGAAGTTTAACCTCTTAGATGATCTGTCTTTTGTGACAGTGGCATTTAAAGGGGTTGTCCGGTCTAAAATGAAAAGTATGCTGTCACTCTGTGTGACTGCAGACTTATGAATCCCCCAGGGCACGCACTTTACACTGTGAGTATTTGTCGATTTCTGAGCCAGGAATGGCGGTAATATGCGAAATATGCATACTTCTGGGCAGAACCCAACCAGTGGGTGCAGCCTCGCTCCGTACAAGTGTATGGAACAAGGTCAGGCTCACTAGACGGGCTCAGCCCAGGAGTATGCAAATCGAAAACTATCACTGCCACTTCCAGCTCAGAAACCAGCGAATCCTCGCAGCGCAAAGTGCGTGCCCTGGGGGGATTCATAAGTCTACAGTCACACAGATTTATCGATTTAGACCAGACAACCCCTTTAAGAGGTTGTAAATGGGGGATAGAGTCCCGGTTGAACTCCATTAGTCCCTGCAAAATGATTATAGGATGCGAATAAAATTATCATGGCAGCCAGGTGTTCATCTGAAGGTCTTTGTGTTTGCAATGTTAGTATACATGTAAAATCCAACCTGTGACTTGGATTCATAGGAGATGGGTAGTTTTACAGTGCACTGCAATATTACAGTATTGCAGGGTATTGTGCTGGCGAACAAGTGATCATAGGTTCAAGTCCTGTGGTGGGAACTTCAAAAGTGAAGACTTCCCAAATATAGCTGGAGCAGGTCCTGACTGTACCTGTTATTTTGTATATAATTGGATTATGTACCAAAGTTTTTATCAAAAATTGGCTTTCTTACCTATCTTGCTTTACATAAACTTAGATTATATGTACCCAGGTTCTTTCTTTCATACAGACTTGCTCTTACCAAGGTAACTGTATGCATACAGAGGCTTTATACAGAGGTAGACCTATAGAAGGCCCAGAAGACCTAGTTACACTTGGGCCCTGGTGTTTGATAGGGCCCAGTGCTGCCAATTCACATAAGAGGGCTCTAAACTAAAAACAGAGTTATGCAGTACTGAATTAAGCGCCTAGGTTATTTTGTATAGGAGTGGATTAAAAACCTAGATGATATTGTATAAATAAGGACTATATATAAGAGTATACCTATAGGAGTGCAGAGATTGCAGCTATACTTAAAGGGGTTGTCTGGAATTTTTGACCTATGTATAGGATAAGTCATCAATTTCTGATAGGGTTGGGGACACAACACCCGATACCCCTGTTGATCAGCGGTTCACCAGTCCCAGTGTTGGCCATATATGCTCAGTTATTGGGCTACAAAGCACAGCTCTGTCAATCATATAGTGGCTGCACCCGGGCCCTAGACATCTGCACTCAATTGATTTAAATAGGGAGTGGATGTGCAGTACCCAGCCATGGCCACTATATGACTGACGAAGCTGTGCTGTACAGTTCCGCAACAGAGCACGTCCAATCACCAGTGGCATTGAGAACAGCTGATTGGTGGTGGTGCTGGGTGTCGCACCCCCACAAACCAGATATTGATGACCTATATTAAGTATAGGCCATTGATATAAAAGTCCCCTTTAAGATCTGGTGACTGAGGAGAGCCAATGGCACCTCTGTCACATAAGATGTCAGCGGTAAATTACATTTTCACTACGGCCACTAAGGCCTCTGGCTACACACATTATACCATAATAACAAATAATAGCAAAGATTATTGTTTTTTTTAGGGTTAAATTGGCAAATTTCACCTTATAAAGGAGTTACTCTTTGTTTTAACAAATGTGTTTGGCCACGACTTTGTGGCCCTAACTGCATTACAGGTTCTCCTCCTGCACTTGTTCCTCACAGACTGCGCAGCTCTCCTGCTCTCATGATATCTGCTGATGGAGGAGCATAGGACCAAACCTGACCATCTACCTCCTTCCCTTGCAGAGTTTTTTCCAATTGGTGGAGGCTGAAGGACAGGTCTTATCACGTTTCTCCTTCAGCAGTCATTTTGCAAACAGGAACTCTGTGCAGTCAGTGAGGAAGGATCCCGTAACAAGTGCAGGAGGAGAACCTGAAATACTTATATACACTTCTCAAGAAAAACGGAACACTAAAATCCCACATCCTAGATATCACTGAATGAAATATTCCAGTTTAAAAATCTTCATTCATTATATAGTGGAATGTGTTGAGAACAATAAAACCTAAAAATGATCAATGTAAATCACAACTAATATCCCATGGAGGTCTGGAGTTGGAATGATGCTCAAAATCAAAGTGGAAAATCAAATTGCAGGATGATCCAACTTCTGTGGAAATGCCTCAAGACAAGGAAATGATGCTCAGTAGTGTGTGGCCTCCACGTGCCTGTATGACCTCCCTACAATGCCTGGGCATGCTTCTGATGAGGTGGCGGATGGTCTCCTGAGGGTTCTCCTCCCAGACCTAGACTAAAAGCATCCGCCAACTCCTGGACAGTCTGTGGTGCAATGTGACGTTGGTGGATGGAGCGAGCCATGATGTCCCAGATGTGTTCAATCGGATTCAGGTCTGGGGAATGGGTGGGCCAGTCCATAGCTTCAATGCCTTCATCTTGCAGGAACTGCTGACACACCCCAGCCACATGAGGTCTGGCATTGTCCTGCATTAGGAGGAACCCAGGGTCAACTGCACCAGCATATGGTCTCACAAGGGGTCTGAGGATCTCATCTCGGTACCTAATGGCAGTCAGGCTACCTCTGGCGAGCACATAGAGGGCTGTGCGGCCCTCCAAAGATAAGTCACCCCACACCATTACTGACCCACTGCCAAACCGGTCATGCTAAAGGATGTTGCAGGCAGCAGATTGCTAGCCACGGCATCTTTAGAATCTGTCATGTCTGTCACATGTGCTCAGTGTGAACCTGCTTTCCTCTGTGAAGATCACAGGGCGCCAGTGGCGAATTTGCCAATCCAGGTGTTCTGTGGCAGATTCCAATCATCCTGCACGGTGTTGGGCTGTGAGCACAACCCCTATCTGTGGATGTCAGGCACTCAGACCATCCTCATGGAGTCGGTTTCTAACCGTTTGTGCAAACACATGCACATTTGTGGCCTGCTGGAGGTCATTTCGCAGGGCTATGGCAGTGCTCCTCCTGTTCCTTCTTGCACAAAGACTGAAGTAGTGGTCCTGCTGCTGGGTTGTTGCCCTCCTATGGCCCCCTCCACGTCTCCTGGTGTACTGGCCTGTCTCCTGGTAGCGTAAACACTACACTGACAGACACAGCAAACCTTCTTGCCACAGCTCGCATTGATGTGCCATCCTGGATGAGCTGCACTACCTGAGCCACTTGTGTGGGTTCTAGAGTCCGTCTCATGCTACCACAAGTGTGAAAGCACAACCAACATTCAAAAGTGACCAAAACATCAGCCAGAAAGCATTGGTACTGAGATGTGGTCTGTGGTCCCCACCTGCTGAACCACTCCTTTATTGAGTGTGTCTTGATAATTGCCAATAATTTCCATCTGTTGTCTATTCCATTCAGCATGTGAAATTGATTGTAAATCAGTGTTGCTTCCTAAGTGGACAGTTTGATTTCACAGAAGTTTGATTTACTTGGAGTTATATCCTGTTGTTTAAGTTTTCCCTTTATTTTTTGAGCAGTGTTTTAATAAGTGCTTTTAATGCAATCCATTCAGTTGTTCTTGTAAATTACTGCTGTCACCCAGTTGACTAAGACCCCGGAATGGCAAAACTACCTCGTTGTACATATTTGAGAGTGATAGAAAGGTACCAGAAAATGAACTTGTAACCAGCATCTGGCTATGACTGATGTTGTCCATGCAGAGGCGCTTATGTCTGTTTTTCATTTTTTTTTAATTTATATATATATATATATATATATATATATATATATATATATATATATATATATATACACACACAATATTTGATTACAAAAACAGGTTCTGTGCCAATGGTTCATTCCCAAATAACTCATCCAAATCATTCATCCATTCTTCTGAATAATGAGTTGAAATGGGGGAAAAAAATGTTTCAGGCAGCTGAGCTCATTGTAAACTCCACGTTCACACATTCAGTATTTGGTCTGTATTTTACACCAGTATTCGTAAGACAAAACCAGGAGTGGGACAATCAGAGAAAAAGTATAATAGAAACACATCACCACTTTTGTATTTATCACTCACAAATACTGATATAAAATACTGACCAAATACTGATTGTGTGAACGTGGCCTAGTAATAGCGATGATCCAGAAGATAATGTAGATGAAATATAGAGTAAAAATACAGTTAGATACATCTGAGTTATTCCAAATGTTTGACCTTTTTAAAATGGACTGTAAAAAAGAGATTCTTATCCAATCAGTATATTCGGTATTTCAGTCAAATAATTAATTTTATGTATAAATTTATACATATATAAATAAGTTTGCTGACACCGCTATATCAGCTATCTGCATTCACCAGCACGGGGAGATTCCCATCTATAGATTTTCACAGCTCTGATCTGTGTAGATCCATATGCAGTTAGCGCTCTCTGGTGGTAGCGGCATGTATCTCGCATATACAGATATATTATGAAATCTGCCAATTTTGGAAGTAAAAAATAATAAAAAAGGTGTTCTGTGACTTATATATTGATGGCCTTGTTCTACAGACAGACCATCAGTATTAGGCTGGGGTCACACTTGGCGTAAGACAATACGCCACGTATTATACGTCCGTACTACGGCCGTAATACGGAGAAATGTTCCCAAAATATTCATCCGTAGTCAGGGTGTTTCAGCGTATTTTGCGCATGGCATCCTCCGTATGTAATCCGTATGGCATCCCTACTGCGAGATTTTCGCGCAGGCTTGCAAAACCGACATCTAATGGATTTATGTTCTCAAATGTTAGGGAAAACATATATACAGTATATATATATATATATATATATATATATATATATATATATATATATATATGTCATTGAGACACATATATATATATTCTGTATTTAGATTTCATTCAGCGCGATATCTGTGAAAAGTCGGTAATTCAATTGTCGGCTTTTCATTTCTCCTGCACAAAGCCGACAGGATATGAGACATGGTTTACATATAGTGAACTATCTCATATCCCCTTTTTTTTTGCATATTCCACACTACTAATGTTAGTAGTGTGTATGTGCAAAATTTCAGCGCTGTAGCTGCTGAAATAAAGGGTTAAATGGCGGAAAAAATTGGCGTGGGCTCCCGCGCAATTTTCTCCGCCAGAGTGGTAAAGCCAGTGACTGAGGACAGATATTAATAGCCAGGAGAGGGTCCATGGTTATTGGCCCCCCGTGGCTAAAAACATCTGCCCCCAGCCACCCCAGAAAAGGCACATCTGGAAGATGCGCCTATTCTGGCACTTGGCCACTCTCTTCCCACTCCCTGTAGCGGTGGGATATGGGGTAATGAAGGGTTAATGCCACCTTGCTATTGTAAGGTGACATTAAGCCAGATTAATAATGGAGAGGCGTCAATTATGACACCTATCCATTATTAATCCAATTGTTTGAAAGGGTTAAAAAACACACACACACATTATTACAAAGTATTTTAATGAAATAAACACAGCGGTTGTTGTAATAATTTATTGTTCTCTCAATCCATTTCCAGGCCCTCGCTTGGCAAAATAATAAACGCACAAGATACATACCTTCTGATGTCCGATCACGTCCCACGCGGTAATCCATCTGAAGGGGTTAACTAATATTACAGGCACGAGCTGCGATAAACCACTCGCTCGTGCCTGTAATCCCCGGGTGCTGAAAGGAAAGCTGGATCTGTACTTACATTGAGTCGCGGTGAGGCGCCCTCTGGTGGATGTTCTCATGAACTGCAGCCTGGGAACTTTTTCCCACGCTCCAGGTCATATGAGGACATCCACCAGGGGGCGCATCACCGCGACTGAAGGAAATGTAGGTCAATGACCTACATTTCATTCATTCGCCGGGGAATTACAGGCACGAGCGAGTGCATTAGCAGGGCTCGTGCCTGTAAAATTATTAACCCCTTCAGATGGATTACCTCGTTGGACGTGATAGGACATCAGAAGGTATGTATCTTGTGTGTTTATTATTTTTCCAAGCGAGGGTGTTCCGGATGGATTGAGAGAGCAATAAATTACTAAAACAACCGCTGTGTTTATTTCATTAAAATACTTTTAAATCATGTGTGTGTGTGTTTTTTAACCCTTTCAAACAATTGGATTAATAATGGATAGGTGTCATAATTGACGCCTCTCCATTATTAATCTGGCTTAATGTCACCTTACAATAGCAAGGTGGCATTAACCCTTCATTACCCCATATCCCACCGCTACAGGGAGTGGGAAGAGAGTGGCCAAGTGCCAGAATAGGCGCATCTTCCAGATGTGCCTTTTCTGGGGTGGCTGGGGGCAGATGTTTTTAGCCACGGGGGGGGGGGGCAATAACCATGGACCCTCTCCTGGCTATTAATATCTGCCCTCAGTCACTGGCTTTACCACTCTGGCGGAGAAAATTGCGCGGGAGCCCACGCCAATTTTTTCCGCCATTTAACCCTTTATTTCAGCAGCTACAGCGCTGAAATTTTGCACATACACACTACTAACATTAGTAGTGTGGAATATGCAAAAAAAAAGGGGATATGAGATGGTTTACTGTATGAAAACCATGTCTCATATCCTGTCGGGTTTGTGCAGGAGAAATGAAAAGCCGGCAATTGAATTACCGACTTTTCACTAACACCGCTGCGTATTTCTCGCAAGTCACACTGCTGGTCCGTGTGGAATCCGTATTTTTCTCGCCCCCATAGACTTTCATTGGCGATTTTTTTGCGCAATACGCTGACAAACGCAGCATGCTGCGATTTTGTACGGCCGTAGAAAGCCGTATATTACGGATCCATAATATACGGCTGATAGGAGCAGCCCCATTGAGAATAATTGTGCCGTATGTAATGCGAGTTTTACGGACGTAGTTTCTGCGCTCTTACGTCCGTAAAACACGCATGTGTGACCCCGGCCTTAGATTGGTGGCCTCTGACACCTGGTAGCCTCACAATCAGGTTATTTTTTTATTTGGCCTGGACCCACAATAGTTACATATTATATTATACATAGTTATAGTTCCTCTTTTTTAGTCTGGTGTTTCAGTTTGTGACATTTTTGTAGAAATTTTGGAATCAGTATCATTCTTATCAAAAGTGCGTTTGTTTTGGTATGGCGATTAGGTTTATTTATAGAACTTAAAAATGTAAAAAAAAAAAAAAAAACAACTTGTATAAAATTCAAAATGTAAAAAAATAAAAATGCCACCAAAAATGTAATGAAATGAAAAGGCTAGAAACATGGGAGGAGAGGGATTTATGAAACTGTCCAGAACAACCAATCGTCACAGCTTTCATTAATGGAAAACAAAGCGCTTTTCTTGTCATACACTTATTTCTTATTATACATTTATTTGTACATGAATTTCAAAATTCTCACTAAAAGTATAGTGTCGCCTGTTTCTGTACCAGTGTTATGTGGACAGAACTGGTTGTGCCAGTGTTATTATCACCCCAAGATGTCCAAGTGGTATGGTGGCGACTATGACTGTACCAGTGATATAGTGACATCTGTGACTGTACAAGTGTTATGGTGACACTTGTAGCTGATCCAGTGTCATGGTGATATCTGTGATTGTACCAGTGTTATTATGACACTTGGCTGTCCTAGTGGTTTGGCAATTTCTATAGCTGTACTAGTGTTATGATGAAACCTCTGGTTGTTACCAGTATTATCGTGACACTTGTGACTGTACTATTGTTATGGTGACATCTGAGGCTGTACCAGTGTTGTGGTGACACTTGTATTTGTACCAGTGTCATGGTGACACTGTGCCAGTGTTAAGGGGACATATGTGGCTGTACCAGTGTTATGGTGATACCTGTAGCTGTATCAGTGTTATGGTGACATCTGTGGCGTTTCCAGTCTTATAGTGACATCTGTGACTGTGCCAGTGTCATGGTAACACCTATGGCTTTATTAGTATAATGTTGATCCTTGTGGCTCTACCAGTGTTATGTCACACTTGTGACTGTACCAGTGTTACGGTGACACCTATGGCTGTACCAGTGTAATGGTGACGCCTGTGTTTCTACCAGTGTTATGGTGACATCTGTGCCTGTACTAGTGTTATATTTACACTTATGGCTGTACTAATGCTATGATGACATCTGTGTCTATAACAGTGTTATGGTGACATCTATGATTGTACTAGTGTTATTCTGACACTTATGGTTATACCAGTGTTATGGTGACACTTGTGGCTATACTAATGTTATAGTGACATCTGTGGCTGTACTGGTGTTATGGTGACATCTGTGATTGTACCATTGCTATTGAGGCAACCATGATGGTAACCGAGTTATGGGGGCATCTGTTGTAAAATTATTGTCATGGGGCATCCATGGCTGTACAAGATTTTTAGGTATATTATTTTCCAATTTGTGTGTTGCAAATCTAACTGCTAGAACAATAAATAATAATGTACAATAAAAAGTATGTCAGTTTACAATTCCGTGACGAATGTGGTACGTACTGTATACAAATATGATAGTGATGCATCATTTTTCTTCTTTCCTAGGTTTTCCAGTTCCTGAGGTGAGCTGGTTTAGGGATGGCCAGGTTATTTCTGCTGCTACACTGCCAGGTGTCCAGATCACGTTTAGCGATGGCCGCGCTAAACTTGTGATTCCCGCCACCACAGCAACACACAGTGGAAGATACTCCCTAAGAGCCGCCAATGGAGCAGGACAAGCAACTAGTACCGCTGAGCTACTCGTTACCGGTATAAATTCCTGCTTTATGTTTTCCCACGCTGCATGACATGCAGAACATTATATATACAGTATACAATGGGCTAAACCAAATGTGAATTCACTGAGTATAATTATTACTATTGTTATTCCTCTTGCTCTCTAGTGGTGGGTTGAAGTAGCTTGAGCTACTAAATAAAGGTAAGACTATGTTCACACACTCAGAAGTTGTTACAGCACCGCAGGCTGGATTTTGCATCACAAATCAAAAGCAACTCATAGTGCAAACTAGTGAACGAAGTTTTCAAAAATCAGTTAGAAATTAAGCTACGTTACCACGATGAGCCTTTAGTGCCTTTTTGATGCTACAGTTTTGCTTACAGTTCCAGCAAAGTGGATGGTACATATAGAAATCTCATGCCCACTGTGCTTCTTTTTGACATTGCGTACACTGACCTGGCGTGCGTGTTTCAAATCCACAGCATGTCAATTTGTCTTGTGTGTGCTGAGTTTTCTACGCAGATTTTCCACAAAAGCTTACATTACTTGTGGAAAATCAGCAGAAAAAATTTCACATGCTTTTTTCGTGCTTTTCCGAGGTGGAAAAACATCAAAAACGCATGTAATCCGCACCTAAGTATGTCAATAAAGTTTTGTCAAAGCAAAAAAAAACAGGAAGTATCAAAAACAAAGCAGCTTTATTTAAAGCATGACACACCAACAAGAGAAAAAAAATGCGACGTCAAAAACGCTATTAAAACGAATGTTAAAAAAGCAATGAAAAAATGCCAGTAGCCTAATTTAAATAATAGGTACAGAAATTTTGCAACATCAAAAATGCTTCAATAAAAAGCAAAAAAGAACCTAAAACCTAGCATTTATTATATCTATTAAAATGACAAGACACAAAATAGAAACAAAACATGTGTATTAACCAATTGTTTATCAGAAAATGGACTGTTTATCAATAAAGAGATCAAAACAACAATGTTCAGGACAGATTGGTTTCTTATACTCCTAAAGGCCCCGTCTCACATAGCGATTTACCAACGATCACGACCAGCGATACGACCTGGCCGTGATCGTTGGTAAGTCGTTGTGTGGTCGCTGGGGAGCTGTCACACAGACCGCTCTCTCCAGCGACCAACGATCAGGGGAACGACTTCGGCATCGTTGAAACTGTCTTCAACGATGCCGAAGTCCCCCTGCAGCACCCGGGTAACCAGGGTAAACATCGGGTTACTAAGCGCAGGGCCGCGCTTAGTAACCCGATGTTTACCCTGGTTACCAAAAAAAACAAACACTACATACTCACCATCTGATGTCCGTCAGGTCCCTTGCCATCTGCTTCCTGCTCTGACAGTGCCGGCCGTACAGTGAGAGCAGAGCGCAGCGGTGACGTCACTGCTGCGCTCTCACTGTACGGCCGGATCTCAGTCAGAGCAGGAAGCAGACGGCAAGGGACCTGACGGACATCAGATGGTGAGTATGTAGTGTTTGTTTTTTTTTTACATTTACGCTGGTAACCAGGGTAAACATCGGGTTACTAAGCGCGGCCCTGCGCTTAGTAACCCGATGTTTACCCTGGTTACCAGTGAAGACATCGCTGGATCGGTGTCACACACACCGATTCAGCGATGTCAGCGGGACCTCAACGACCAAAAAACGGCCCAGGCCATTCCGACACGACCAGCGATCTCGCAGCAGGGGCCTGATCGCTGGTACGTGTCACACATAGCGAGATCGCTACTGAGGTCGCTGTTGCGTCACAAAACTTGTGACTCAGCAGCGATCTCGCTAGTGATCTCGCTATGTGAGACAGGGCCTTTAGGCAGTTATAAGCCCAACCCAGGCTCAGCATAGAAACCAGACGCATAAATCAACACAGATATCAATGCTCCTGTCCATGCCAGCATACACATGCTCAAATACGTGAAAAAAAATCAGTACCACTGACGATCACCCTTAGTATGCTTGCAAAAAATGAATAGGGGTATATAATACAAAAGTGGAACAATCTCACCAAATGATGAAGACACCACACCATAGATGCACCCTCCTATTCAATCAGTCAGAAATCCAATGGATCAATACACGGCTCCATAGATCATTCCTGTTCAGGACCACCTCCTTTTGTTGTGGCAAAGTGCAATAATACTAGCCTTGTACACTTAAATTTGTAGATAATTTGTTCTTCCTGTATGACTTAGGCTGCTTTCACACTAGCGTCGGTACGGGGCCGTCGCGCTGCGTCGGCCCGACGTACCGACGCATACTGTGCAAAAAATGCCCGACGTGGGCAGCGGAAGCAGTCTTAGGACGCTTCCGCTGCCCCATTGCAAGGTCCGGGGAGGAGGGGGTGGAGTTTCGGCCGCGCATGCGCGGTCGAAAATGGCGGTCTTGACGCACAAAAAAAGTTACATGTAACTTTTTCTGTGGCGGCGGTGCGCCAAAACACGACGCAACCATCGCACGACGGTTGCGACGTGTGGCACTGCGTCGCTAATAAAAGTCTATGGAGAAAAAAACGCATCCTGCGGGCAACTTTGCCGGATGCGTTTTTTATCCACAACGGCGCATTGCGACATGCAGTGCACGACGCTAGTGTGAAAGTAGCCTTAGGAGTATAAGAAACCAATCTGTCCTGAACATTGTTGTTTTGATCTTTTTATTGATAAACAGTCCATTTTCTGATTAACGATTGGTTAATACACATGTTTTGTTTCTATGTTGTGTCTTGTCATTTTAATAGATATAATAAATGCTAGGTTTTAGGTTCCCTTTTTGCTATTTATTGAAACGTCTTTTGGGTAACCCCTTTTTCTTTAAGTTTGGTTGGCTTTCAACCCTTTTGCTATTTCTAACATCAAAAATGCAACAAAAGCTCATTGTGGGAACATAGACATATGGAAAAAAATCTGCACGAAAATGAGAGTATGATGTGTTTTTTCCAATGTACAGCACGCTCATTCTTGTGAAGATTTTAATTATAGACCCCACTCTGCACAATGAATAGTAATGGGGTAGGGTCAAATCAGCAGCCAAATCTATACCAAAAGTTGCAAGTAACGTTCAGATTTTGTTGTGGATTTGTGACCAAATCCGCAGCTGAAATTTTCTGCAGTGTGTGACCCTCATTAAGATTTCTCCCTTAAGATATGTAGGAGGTTTCAAAAGCAAATGATGATCTACTCTGTACTTATTGACATTGGGTCATGCTGTGCACACTGTTGTTAAAGGGACTCTGTCATCCCCTCCAGCCGTTAGAAAATAAAAGAGCCACCTTGTGCAGCAGTAATGCTGCATTCTGACAAGGTGACTCTTTTAGATTTTGGTGCAGTCAAAGCAGAAATAAAGCGTTTTATAATTTCGCAAAAATACCTGTCTTTAGCCCTGGAGGCAGGTCTTAACCCCCCTGCTGCACACGCCACACTGCCATCAATTAAGGCTTTTTCGGCGCCGGGCGCCACCCCCTCCGTGCTGTTTTCGAATCAAATCCGGTGCCTGCGCTGTTTTGTTCTGCCTGGGGCAGGCGCAGTGAGCTCTGGCCGTCTGACCTCAGATGCAGTCTCACAGACTGCGCCTGTGCGGCCACCCAGCTTGTGAATTCCAGCCCCGCAGTGTGTTATGCATTATGCACAGTGCGGGGCTGGGATTCACAAGCTGGGTGGCCGCACAGGCGCAGTCTGCATCTGAGGTCAGACGGGCAGCGCTCACTGTGCCTGCCCCAGGCAGAACAAAACAGTGCAGGCGCCGGATTTGATTTGAAAACAGTGCGGAGGGGGCGGCGCCCGGTGCCGAAGAAGCCTTGAGTGACGGCAGTGTGGCGTGTGCAGCAGGGGGGTTAAGACCTGCCTCCAGGGCTAAAGACAGGTATTTTGCGAAATTATAAAACGCTTTATTTCTGCTTTGACTGCACCAATAACTAAAAGAGCCACCTTGTCAGAATGCAGCATTACTGCTGCACAAGGTGGCTCTTTTAGTTTCTAACAGCTGGAGGGGGTGACAGTGGCCCTTTAAGTCTAGGCCACAGCTGACCAGAAAGTTTTCTTTTGTTTTGGGCCAGTATAAGAGTTTGTTTGGTTGTTTCACCACTAAAGCCTGGCAGATCCGCTCTATTGTCAGATCTATCACCATTTATTAACCTCATGAACCCAAAATGAAGTATTGATATGTCAATGCAGGGGTGTCCGCGTGTGGAGAGGGCACAGGAGCTGAGCTCTCGCCACAAAATGGGCACAGTTGCTGGTGCTCAACACACACCGACTCCCGTTGGTCCCCCACAATCCCAATACCAAGTGGTATTACAGTATATTGTAGAAGCAATTGAAATTATCCTATGTTTAAATCCCCTAGGAGACTAAAAAAATAAAGTAAAACATGAAAAAAAGTTTTAAGAGGTATTTTAAAAAATTTAATCACTCCTTTTCCCTATTAAAAATAAAGAAACTATTATAATAATATATTACATATTTGGTATTACCATGTCTCTAAAAGTCTGGTCTATCAAAATACAAAATAGTTAACCCATATAGTAGATGCCGTAAATGAAAAGAAAAATCTGTAGTTTAGAATTGTGTTTTTTTTAAATCACAATTCCCTAGAAAAATGCAATAAAAATTGATCAAGTCATCATATGTTGCCCACATTGGTATTTAAAACTGTTAGATTACCCTGCAAAAAACAAGCTCTCGCATAGCTCCTTTGACAGAAACGTAAAAAACTTACAGGTCTTGGAAAATGGCAACACAAACCCACATTTTTGTATTTTTACAAACTTCAGGTCTTTTTTCACAACTGAAATAAAAAAAATTTAAGTTTCATATTGCCGAAATGATTCTGACCTGAGTAACTATGTTTACGTGCCATTTTTACCATATACATAGTTATTATTATTATTATTATTTACATAGTTATTAAGGTTGAAGGAAGACTTTAAGTCCATCTAGTATATATATGAGATTTTACTGCATATATAATGAATGCAGTATAAACAAAACCCATAAAACAGTGGTGTCATTAAAAACTACAACTTGTCCCACAAAAATAACAAACCCACATACAGCTCTATCGATGAAGAATTAAAAAGGTTATGGTTCTTGGAAGAAGGGGAGGAAAAATTAAACTGCAATAATGATAATTGACTATGGAGGCATGGGGTTCATTTTGTCTCAAAATACAAAATGGCTACCCTTAAACTGACAGTTCATTGTACATATTTTTAGAAGAAAATTATACTATAGCACAATGAACTCCCCATAAAATTGTACTTACGGTATTTTATAGAAAATTTAACAATTTATGCTTCATCACACATACTGGTAAACTTGCCCTAATATTTGCCCAGTGCACATCACATACATTGCATTTACTCATTTAATAAATGTATTGATATTTTAAGTTTGACTTTCTACTGTTTCGATTTCTTTTAGCTGAAACAGCACCACCAAACTTTACACAAAGACTACAGACTACGACAGTAAGACAAGGCAGTCAAGTTCGACTTGACGTAAGAGTGAGTGGAATCCCTACACCTGTGGTGAAGTTCTACAGAGAGGGAGCTGAAATTCACAGCTCCCAAGATTTCCAGATCCTTCAAGATGGAGACCTCTACAGTTTAATCATTGCAGAAGCGTACCCTGAAGATTCCGGAACCTATTCTGTAAATGCAACTAATAATGTCGGACGTGCTACTTCAACAGCTGAACTGACTGTTCAAGGTACAGATTTTAAGGAGTTTAGAGTCTTTCATTCTTGTAGATATGCAAATAGTCTCTACAGAGAGGAAGAGGA